>NC_092717.1:133133272-133363390 GCF_047496885.1 Scyliorhinus torazame | reverse complement strand
GTTCGTGGGATCCGTGCCGGGGAGGGGGATGGGGGGGTCCGTGCCGGGGAGGAGGTTGGGGTCCGTGCCGGGGAGGAGGTTGGGGGGGGGGGTCCGTGCCGGGGAAGAGGTTGGGGTCCGTGCCGGGGAGGAGGTTGGGGGGGTCCGTGCCGGGGAGGAGGTTGGGGTCCGTGCCGGGGAGGAGGTTGGGGGGGGGGGGTCCGTGCCGGGGAGGAGGTTGGGTGGGTCCGTGCCGGGGAGGAGGTTGGGGTCTGTGCCGGGGAGGAGGTTGGGGTGGGTCTGTGCCGGGGAGGAGGTTGAGGGGGTCTGTGCCGGGGAGGGGGATGGGGGGTCCGTGCCGGGGAGGAGGTTGGGGTCCGTGCCGGGGAGGAGGTTGGGGGGGGGTCCGTGCCGGGGAGGAGGTTGGGGTCCGTGCCGGGGAGGAGGTTGGGGTCCGTGCCGGGGAGGAGGTTGGGGGGGGTCCGTGCCGGGGAGGAGGTTGGGGGGGGTCCGTGCCGGGGAGGAGGTTGGGGGGGGTCCGTGCCGGGGAGGAGGTTGGGGGGGGTCCGTGCCGGGGAGGAGGTTGGGGGGGGGGTCCGTGCCGGGGAGGAGGTTGGGGGGGGGTCCGTGCCGGGGAGGAGGTTGGGGGGGATCCGTGCCGGGGAGGGGGATGGGGGGTCCGTGCCGGGGAGGAGGTTGGGGGGGGGGGTCCGTGCCGGGGAGGGGGATGGGGGGTCCGTGCCGGGGAGGAGGTTGGGGTCCGTGCCGGGGAGGAGGTTGGGGTCCGTGCCGGGGAGGAGGTTGGGGGGGGGGGGGTCCGTGCTGGGGAGGAGGTTGGGGGGGTCCGTGCCAGGGAGGAGGTTGGGGGGGGGGGTCGTGCCGGGGAGGGGGATGCGAGGGCAAGTGAGTTGGTCCACCTGGCCAGGTGCCAGCCTCCAACAGTTGGACCCATGCGGTCCATGCCACCTGGCTGGGGGGAGGAGGTGATATGGGCAATGATGACATGTCGTCGTTCCCCTCCCCCCACCAGGCCATCATGTTTTCTGATCATCCAGCGTTTCAGGTGCCTGGACCTCTCTGGGGGCGCCCTCCAGTATCGGTCAGATAGGGTCGGCCGCATCATTGTGGTGTGCTGCGTCCTGCACAACATAGCCCAGCAGAGGGGCGATGTGCCGCAGGCAGAGGAGGGCGGAGTGGAGGAGCAGCAGGAAGAGGCCCAGTCCTCCCCAGATGAGGGGATGGGGGTAATGGTCAGGGCAGACGGGGTAGACACAGGTGGGTAGCTGTCCACCGTTACCGGCTGGCCCAGCGGGCACGTGACAGACTGATAGCCGCCCGCTTCACTGACCAGATGGGCGTGGGAATCGGGTAGTATGGCCACAGACCGCACCCCATGGCAACAGCCGACCACCCACACCCCCCACCCATCCACCCTCCCAGCACCCTCACCCCCCTCCCCAACCCCACCCGCATGCACACCACCCCCCCCCCCCATTGCCGATCCACCTGCGGCACAACGGGCCGGGCTCACACAGTTGCCGGTGGACGCGTGTCTACTGCAGGCCATGGAGGATGATAACAACCCGCCCTGCGGTGAGCTCCTGGCTCTACATCGTTGGACTATGTCTGACCCATGGCCACAGTACCACCATCCACCCGGACCATCCCTGCATGCGGCTGTGACACTGCATCGCACAGTCCCGTCCTCTGCCCGGGGGATGTTGATGGCGGCCCAGGGGGAAGGGGGCAGACTCACCTGGGGCTGAGGTAAGACCACCCCACACACACACACTTGCGCTCAACGTATATGACACCCCCGCACACTTTGGACTGAGCACAAAGGCAGCTTCTGTAGGTGTAACATTGACTTTAATAACCAAAGGAGTTCATGCACGTGCCCTAGCCCCTAAAACTCATCTGTGCCCTGCAACCGTGCCAACTTACTCAGTGTCTAATTGTTTGGCCTTACGGGCCCTTTGACTACGTCTACGTGGTTCCCCAGACGGTACAGCAGAACTGGAGGTGGACTCCTGTGATTCCTGCCCTCTGACACTGGATCCCTTTGGCGGCCGTTTCCTGGGGCGTCCTTGTCTAGATGGGCCAGGCTGCGGCCCGGGCGACTGGTATGCCGAGCTGCCAGCCTGTCCTGCCCATGCTCCCTATTGTTGTGTGCGTGCTTATCCTGTGGGGGGGGGGGGGTGGCAGGGGTAAAAGGCAACACTGTTAGGCAGGTATATGAATGCACACCATCGGTTGCGCGTGCATTGCAGAGGTTAAGGTTAGGGCTGGATTCACTTGGGGATATGGGGGATATGGGGAAGGGGGGGATATGGGGGAGGGGGGGATATGGGGGAGGGGGGATATGGGGGATATGGGGGAGGGGGGATATGGGGGAGGGGGATATGGGGGAGGGGGGATATGGGGGAGGGGGGATATGGGGGAGGGGGGATATGGTGGATATGGGGGAGGGGGGATATGGGGGAGGGGGGATATGGGGGAGGGGGGATATGGGGGAGGGGGGATATGGGGGATATGGGGGAGGGGGGGATATGGGGGAGGGGGGGATATGGGGGAGGGGGGGATATGGGGGAGGGGGGGATATGGGGGATATGGGGGATATGGGGGATATGGGGGATATGGGGGATATGGGGGATATGGGGGATATGGGGGATATGGGGGATATGGGGGATATGGGGGAGGGGGGATATGGGGGATATGGGGGATATGGGGGACGGGGGATATGGGGGAGGCTCACCCTGCCTGCTCTGACAAGGTCGTTCACCTTCTTGTGGCACTGGGTGCCTGTCCGTGGTGTCGGACGATTATCCGACAATAATCCGATAATCCTGACGATTATCTGGCCCCGGGGGGTGCCCCCACGGTGGCCTGGCCCGCGATCGGGGCCCACCGGTCCGCGGGCGGGCCTGTGCCATGGGGGCATTCTTTCCCTTCCGCCTGCGCCACGGTCTCCACCATGGCGGAGGCGGCAGAGGCTCCCTCCACTGCGCATGCGCGGGAATGCCGTCAGCAGCCGCTAACGCTCCCGCGCATGCGCTGCCCGGAGATGTCATTTCCGCGCTAGCTGGCGGGGCACCAAAGGCCTTTTCCGCCACTGGCGGGGCGGAAATTCGTCCGGTGTGGGCTTAGCCCCTCAAGGTTGGGGCTCGGCCCCCCAAGATGCGGAGGATTCCGTACCTTTGGGGCGGCGCGATGCCCGACTGATTTTGCCGCCGGTCGGCGGACATCGCGCCGACACAAGAGAATTTCACCCCTGATGTTAAATCAGTACAAACCTGGGGCGAAATTCTCCGTAATCGGCGCCAAAAACGGCGTGAATCAGTCCGGCATCGCGCTGCCCCATAGGTGCGGAATCCTCCGCATCTTGAGGGGCCAAGCCCTAACCTTGAGGGGCTAGGCCCGCGCCGGACTGATTTCCACCCCGTCAGCTGGCGGGAAAGGCCTTTGGTGCCCCGCCGGCTGGCGCGAAAATGACATTGCCGGGCGACGCATGCGCTGGTGCGTCAGCGGCCGCTCACAGCATCCCTGCGCATGCGCAGTGGAGGGAGTCTCTTCGCCTCCGCCATGGTGGAGACCGTGGCGAAGGCGGAAGGAAAAGAGTGAAGAGTGCCCCCACGGCACAGGCCCGCCCGCAGATCGGTGGGCTCCGATCGCGGGCCAGGCCACCGTGGGGGCACCCCCCGGGGCCAGATCGCCCCGTGCCCCCCCCAGGACCCCGGAGCCCGCCCGCGCCGCCTTGTCCCGCCGGTAAGAGAGGTGGTTTAATCCACGCCGGCGGGACAGGCATTCTAGCAGCGGGACTTCGGCCCATCCGGGCCGGAGAATCGCCGGGGGGGGGGGGGGGGGGGGGGGGGAGAGAATCCAGCAGGGGGGGGCCCGCCAACCGGCGCAGTCCGATTCCCGCCCCCGCCGAATCTCCGGTTCCGGAGAATTCGGCAACCGGCGGGGGCGGGATTCACGCCAGCCCCCGGCGATTCTCCGACCCGGCGGGGGGTCGGAGAATCTCGCCCCTGATGTCTCTTTTTAATTTATAGTGTAACCCAAACTTTCCAAAGATCCCAGACCGGAGCCCCCAGGTTATGTGATAACAGCCTGGGCAAATGCACGATCAATTCCTGCCAGACTGACCCTGGCGTGAGAACATAAGTGAATTAACCAATAATTATTTTAAAAATACCCTAAATGTTACAACCTGCCTGGATATTATTGTCTGGGGACAATTGGTTACCCCATGTTTCTTGGGGAATGTGAGCTCCCCCAATCAGGAGGGCGGGACAATCACGAGAAGCTGCAGGTGTGTAAATAGAGCTGGCCTGTGTGGTACCGAGAGAAGGAATCAGCACTGAACTACTGCTACTATGTATATATTGTTGTAAATAAAGTTACTTTCTGTTTGAATTTGCAAACTCGTACTGTATTCTTCGTGGCCCTCAAGGGTCTTTGGCCCTTGGCTGCCCAATAATTATAGCCACCAGGTTTTTAAGTTTAAACACAATGACTGTTTGAACCATGCAGCAAATACAACTGGTTAACCATTAACGAATTGCTCACTACCCACTTTAACTTTCCCCCACATACACAAACAGGACAGACGAACACAGAGGGCTTGAAAGGGGCAAAAATAATAGGCAAGAGGAAAAGAAGTCTGTGTTTAGCAAACCATTCTGCACAGCAAGAGGCAGGTTAAAGCCCCTGTTTGCAGCCTGTACCGGTCTTCTCTGTAAAATCATTCATTCATTCAGATTCTCTGTAGTTTAGTACTCACAGCTTTTCTGGAGAGACACCTTACTTATTTTCAATTCGTGGTTTGTATTTAGGTCTCTGCAGTTTCAGGAACACAGACCGGCTTTTTAGAGAGAGATATCGTCGGTTCTGCCTTTGCCTTTCTGGAGAGAGAGATAGCACTGAAAGCAGCCTTTCTGTGGAGAGTTCATAGGTTCTGGGCTGCCAGGATCAAAACTGAAACTCCTTCGGACTCTGAAAAACACTCCACTGGGATATAATCCAATCACCATCTGGCAGAATACAGCCTTTTGGGACAATACATTGGCCACCAACTAATCAATCAAACCAAGTCCCAACACATCTCTCTCACTGGTTCCGAACAGTCTGTGGTCTCCTGTTCAAACCAGCATAGACAAGCAAAATGATCACTCCTGTATCTTCTGGATTACTTTGTTTGCATTAAAGGATGCTTGCCTTAAAGAGACATGTCCATTAATCATCCATGGATCAAAATAAGAATGGTAAAATAAAAGAAGGGGAAATAAGAGGAATAAACAGGAAGGGCCCTTAAAATGTACATTGAAGACATTCCGCTCTCCTGATCCTTCCATTATCTTTGTGCTGCTGGACTGCTTGTCTGACATCAAGTATTGGATGAGCAGTACTTCCTGTTAAACATTGGGAAGACGGAAGCCAACAGCTTTAGCCCGTACTATTTACACTATGCAATTGCCACTCGTCCATTCCACGCTGAATCAGTCAGATAAAAACCTTGGCATCTTACTTGAGGAATTAAGCTGGAATAGAATACGTCGGGAAAATGTTATAACTATATTAAGTATTTTTTTTTCATTGCAAAATGCTGTGATTAATAGACGGTCAAAGGCTAAACAGTTGGGAATTTTAATGTGCTGTTGTAAGTAACTTGATAAAGAGCTTCTTTATCCAAAGGCGGACACAGAATCAAATAGGAATGACAGGGGGAAGAGGATGTGGGTAGAGAGTGAAAGATTACACTAAGCTATTGGGTCACCAGCGAGTGAAAATGGGGCATATCTCAGGGTTCAGTCCTGGAACATTCATAGCAAAATGAAGATTTTGCGAGTTTTGCATCCTCATTCGAGCTTTTCAGCATCGTTGCATAGCCACCTGACCAGAAGAACATTTACCTCAGCAAACGATGGCCTGAATTTTTGTCTAGTCATTGTGGCAAAAACAAGCCTGGGAATCTGAAGTTCTACCCCGAACTCGGCACTTTCTATTTTTGTGGAGTCTTATTTAAGTATATAAATATGAGTCCTATGTCTATCATGGGTACCCTGATGAAATTCTATAGAATTAATATTTCTGTATTTTACAACTTTGTGCACTTTACCACATTTACAAAGGCAGTCTTTGTTGTGTATTCATGTTGTACTGATGATATCATCAGCAATTTGAGAGGGTTATTGGTCAGTCCAGTCTAGCAGCCTGTTGAGAAAATGCCTTTCTGATTAAGCTCTTGTTTGTTAGTACCTTTGTGGCCTGTAAGTCCATCTTTTAAAAATACCATAAAGAAACTAACAACGAGGTGGTTGATCCACACCATAAACATCCAATAAAGAACTGCAGAAATCCGGTGGAGTAAGAAAAGTCATCGAACCACACTGCAGCCATCCAAAAAGTGTTTAAGAAGATAAAAACATTGCTTCCCCGAAAATGGCAATGGAGAGGAACCAAATAATAGCAGCAGCCATTGAAGGAACCAAAATATAAACACAGATTTTGGTGAAAACAGTAATCAAATTAGTTTGCCATGTGCTCTGTCCAGAAAGTTCTGAAACAGTATTCCCTCTATTGTGAGTAGCAAGTAAAGTAACAAATACTTGGGAGCTAGGGTAGTTTTGCAACATCCCTTGCAAAACTCAGGAAGAAACAGGTTGAGCTCAAGATTGTCATAATATACACCAGTATATCATGGTGCAGACACACACACTGATGGACACACAGCAAGACCAATCAACGCACACAACACCGCAGCCAATCACCAGTTAGAGCACACTCACTATAAAGACAGAAGGCATCAGAGTTCCCGCTCATTCAGGATGCAGCCTCCTAGAAGGACAGAGCCTACAGCTTACAGCACAGATCTTCACCATGTGCTGAGTGCATAGACTGGTTAGGACAGGCATAGGTCTTTAGTTTAATCTAATGTCGTGTTAACCCACAGTGAAAGTATGTTCAACAGTTTCTAACTTAATAAAATAGTGTATTATTACAAGTGTTGGTAGCCTGTCTATGTTACTGCTAAGGTAAACGCAGTCTCCACAGATCCAGAGTACCCAACACATCAAAGATGACCTTGCTTGAGAGAAAAAGAAGCAAGGTAGTGCTAATAACATCGTGGAACATTGTACTTATTCAAGCCCTTCCCACATTAAAATTGCGGGAGATTTTGGCGCCATGGGATCATAATGATGAAAGTACTGAGCAGAGGAGCTCATAAACTGAAAGATTCGAATGCATTGTCCAGGATAACCAAATTGTGGTGGACATTGTAGTCCTGATCTTCCAGAAAAACCAGGCTTGAAAACTTAGTGAGATTGTGGGGATATTGCAGGGCCATTTCTCATTGAAATTCATGGTCATCGCTGAGAGCTTCAGGTTCCACAAATGTAACCAGCAAGAAGTGAATCAATCACAAAGTTTGTAGCTTCTTTGAAGAAATTCACTGAATTCTGTAAATTTGGAGATGTCTTGAATGGCACCATTAGAGACAGACTTGTGTGTGGGTTAAGAAGTGAAGCGATTCAGAAAAAACTGTAAACAGAGAGCAACGTAGACCTAAAGGAGGCTATAGAAGTCACAATCGTTATAAAACTAGCAGTTAAGGAACCGCAACAATTAAGCTCAAGCACTAAAACCCATGAAATGTCAGCTGAGACCCGAACACAGATACAGGTTCAAAATTGCCATTGATGTGCAAAAACTGGGCACATAGCAATTGGTTGCTGGAGTAAAGGTGCAAAATGTAAGAATTATGGCAAAAAAAAGGGCATATTGGAGAATGTCATATTGGAGAATGTCAAAAAGAATGTCATATTGGAGAAAGAAACAAGTTTCAAACAAGAACTATAAAAAGTGAGAACAAAGTGTATCAAATGGAAAACAGAAGGGAGGGAAAAGATCCATGTGATACACGAAAGGTGCAAAAGAGAACCAGAGTCACAGTCAGATGATGAACTATTGTTTGAATGTACTGCCCATTGCAGGTGCAACAAACGATTGCTGGGCCACTCCAATTGTGAACACATAACTGGTGAAAATGGAGGTGGACACTGGTGCTGCTGTTTCATTGGTACCCAAAACTGTTTACCAAGAAAAGTTCCGACAAGTGCCTTCAAATCCCTAAATATAATACTCAATGCCTATCTATTCTGGAGAAGTGGTGCTGTTAAGGGGTTGTATTTCTGTAAATGTGCAGCTAAACAGACGACTGCAGACTTGTCCCTGCACATCATTCAAGGTTATTATCCAGCCCTGCCTGGAGCAAATTTATCTAACCGAGGTGAATTACATTCTGGAGTCCCAAGCAGGCCCAACCATCAGTAAAGAACAGAAAGCGGCAGCTGCTGAAAAAGCTTTAAAAGCAGCAGTGGCCAAGGCTCAGGCTCAGCACACCGTAACAAATGTGGTTCAGGATCAAGAAACAAGGGTGCATTCTACCGGCCACATTGTGTTTGAACAAGAGTGCTGCATGACTGGTAGATCTGGGAGAGGCCTCCCGCAGGCTTACCGACAGCCTTTACGCCTCACGAGATCTACCCAGATCATGCGAAGCATCGGAATCAGACCACGCCTGACAAAATGGCACATGCCTATGTAGGTGTTAAACCTGCTTAGGCGAGCTTACCCGGCATCTACCGGCTTCTCCAGGGAGGCCGCAACCGAGTGCCATTCAGTACTGGCCCACACAAATGTGGACCAGGTGGAATGACACCCGAAGGGTCTCCCAACTCATTACTGGCCCCTGGGTGGCCAGAGATAGCGCAGGGTGGCCCTGCAGCCCTAGCACTGGAACGCAGGCACCTTGGCATTGCCACCCTGACACTGCCAAGGTGCCTGCACCGGACTGCCAAGCTGGCAGGAGCACTGTTAGGAAGCCAGGGTGGCAGTGCAAGGGTGCCTGGCTGTCAGAGTGGCACTGCCAAGGGTCAGGACCTGAGGGGACCATGTCCATGAAAGTAGGATGGGGGGTGAACGCAGGGCAGTTAATTAGGGGCCTCTAGGAGGTCGACGACAGGTCACGTCTGGGAGTCCTGAAAGGGGGTGCCTGTAAGGGGTTGTGGGAGGCTTGAAATGTGGGAGCCCCCGGGGACCCCAAAGAGGTGTCCACACTTGGGGGAAGTGTGGGTTGACGCTCATATGTGTGAGGGTGGCATTGCCCATGTGAGGTGGGTGTGGGGTACTCACAGTTCACTTTGTGATAACACATCCTTTCAAAATGGCAGCCAAATCTCCGAGATCAGCTGTCCAGTGATGAAAATAATTCTAGGTGTGGGCTAAACTGGTGAGAAACTCCCGAGGGCCCAACAGTGTGACTCAGTGTTGTTAGATAGCGGTGTGGAACTAACCTCCCAGCAAAGCTGCCAGAAAAGATACATAGAGGGCGTGATTTAATGGAAACGACCCATCTCCCCAACAATGCCCCACCGAGCCGCCCCCCAGCCCCACAGTGAATGGTACGTGTGGCTAATGATGCCCCCTATGTATCCCTGCCGGAGAGGATGGCTCACTACAGACAGGAGTGGGCCCAGATTTGCGGCGGGATGCCAGACATCAGAGCCCTTACTCTCTTCGAGGACCCGGAGATTGCGGGGGGGTGGCCGAGGGCAGATCTGTCACCAATATAGAGGTCAGAACAGGGTGGCACGGTGGGTCACTGCTGCTAGAAAGTGCGCCAGGACTCTATGGCCCCAGAACCGCCAGATGACACCCAACAGGGGCACCAAAGGCACGGGAGGTGGTAGGCAGCAGGCTGCCTCCACCTCAGATGTGTATCCTGGGGACACACTGAGACACAACGGTACAGCATGGAAGGCTAAGCAGGTCGAGGATCACTGAAAGGACACTGAAAGGAGGGAGGAGGGGGTGGGGGGGGTGGGTTGAGTGGGTTGTGGGTGGAGGGTCTGGGAAGAGTGGAAAGAATAGGGAGGCACCATTAGGGGATTTGGGCAGTTGGGGACACATGGGCAAATTATTAAAAATCATTGACCTCGACCAATATGATGCCTCTGGCACTTTTGTCCGCAATGCGGGCCGAGCACCAATCCCATGCCCATCTCCCCGGACATGGAAGTTCTGGTTCCTCTTCCCCCCCCAACAGTACCCCACCTTGCCAGTGACCCGCTGACAGTGCCAGCACAGTCCCATTACCCGAGAGTGATGTTACACAGACCCTGGCAGGATGGGAAATGTTGGGGGGATGGGTGGAAAGGTGAAGGGGAATGGGGAATAGGGAGGGAAGGGGAAGGCTAAAGGACAGGGGACGGGGAATGATGGATGAGGCCATGAAGAGAGCGTGGATGAGGGCCTCCCGGATCCTCGGGGCTTGCCAGGCCCTCACCGCTGCTGCCTTGCCTCCATTCTTCAGCTGGTCCTGTGGGTTCTCCCCGGGCTTGTCCTCCTCCAGCCCCTCCTGAGGTGACCATATGTTCCTCCTCCTCCACCTCCAGCACAACCCCCCCCCACCCCCGCTGCTATGCCAGGTTGTGGAGGACACAGCAGACCACCACAAAGTGGGCCATCCTCTGGAAGGTGTACTGCAGTGCACCACCAGAGAGGTGGAAGTATTGGAGCCACATCTTGAACAGTCTGATGCACTGCTCAATAACAGCCCAGGTGGCTGCATGGGCCTCATTGTATCGGATCTCCGCTTCAATCACTGGCCTCACTATTGGCACCATTTGCCAAATCCTCAGCGGGTATCCCTTATCCTCCAAGAGCCAACAGGCTGGGGTGGTCCTCGAAGAGGCCGGGGATGTCCGACTGCTCCAGGATGTAGCGGGCACACATGTGCATGATCTTCATGTGGTGGTTGCCATGAGATGGATATTCAGGGAGTCAACTCTTCTGTTGATGTTGGGCACTCCCAGGAAGCACGGTGGGCACAAGGCAACATGCGTGCCATCCACTACCCCCTGGACCTGGGGCATCCCGGTGATGGTAGAGCATCCTGCAGCCTGGGCATCTTGTTGGGCCTGGTCCATGTCAAAGTTTATATTGTTTTCTGCCCGGGCAAACAGGGCATCCGTGACTTTATGGATGCACTTTTTTTTATTCGTTCATAAGATGTGGCCATCGCAGGCTGTGGCAGCATTTATTGCCCATCCTAATTGCCCTTGAGGAGGCAGTTCAGAGTCAACCACATTGCTGTGGATCTGGAATCACATGGAGATAAGAATGGCAGATTCCCTTCCCTGAAGGGCATTAGTAAACCAGATTGTTTTTTCTGACAATCGACAATCATTAGACTTTTTAATTCCAGTTATTTTATTGAGTTTAAATTCCATCACCTGCCGTGGTGGGATTCGAACCCAGGTCCCCAAAACATAACCAACAGCAAGAAGAATTACTGTAACCTGACTTTGCTCAACAATCCACCACAAAAGGCTATTTATTATGTTTCTTAAGGGCGGTCTGATGCACTGCTCAATAAGAAGGCTTTTGGAAATCCTCTGGAGCAACACCTTCAACTGGAGAGGTTAGAAGTTGCACCCCAGTTCAAAGACCTGAAACATGAGGGTGAATGCAACGAGAATGAAACCCAAGGGGAGAGACTCAGTGTCTGATGAAGGTATGTCAAAATCTGGAGAAGGCACCGGATAGTCTGTGCCAAGAGATTTAGGTAAATGAAGTTCTGGTATGCAGGCTGGAGGGGCAGCGTTTGGCAATTAAAAAACAGATTGACAGCCTGGGGCAAGAACTGAAGGGGCTGGAAACGGAGCTTGAGTGAAGTCGGAGAACTCCAACACCTGCAGAATGCCAGCTCCACTTTACTCCAACTAAGATCAATTGTGGGTGTGTACGGCCTTCAGTAGTGTGAATGAAAGTTTATAGCCTCCGACGTGAAAGTGGTCAAATCTTGTTTTGCAACGTGAGAACAGGGCCAAAGGGAACTATAGTGAGAAGTGGACACCTGCCATCGTATTAGCACAAACAGGATCAGTGTCCTACACAGCTCAAAGTTGGGATGATGATGTGTGGAGAAGACACGCTGATTAACTTTCAGCAATTAGAACAAGGTTGCCAGAGACAGAGTCAACTGAGAGTCTACAGCAAACTGTGCCAAGCGAAGGCCTGATAATACCTAGGAACCTGACAATACCTGAAACAACTGTGCAAGACAGTACCTCAGCTGAGGACATTTCAGCACTGAGTCAACCTCCAAAGTCTACAAAGCCTCCGGTTGTGACAACTCCAGATGACGTTCAAACTCAACCAAAAACACCAGAGCTTACAGTCAACATGAAAAAGCAGACAGCTGATGTTCACCAACAACCACACAGCGATCAACGTCCTCTGAAACATTTATGTAATGGGTTGCGATGTCTGTCTCTTTAAGACAGCACAGCAGTGGAGTGTCACCTGGCTTGGGGAACGAATGGGGACCAAGAGCAGTTGATCATGGGTGGCACGGTAGCACAGTGATTAGCACTGGTGCCTCACAGCTCCAGGGTCCCAGGTTCGATTCCCGGCTTGGCTCACTGTCTGTTTCCTCCCGGTTTCCTCCCACAAGTCCCGAAAGATGTGCTTGTTCGGTGAATTGAACATTCTGAATTCTCCCTCTGTGTACCCGAACAGGTGCCGGAGTGTGGCGACTACGGGATTTTCACAATAACCTCATTGCAGTGTTAATGTAAGCCTACTTGTGACAATAATAAAGATTCTTATCATTATTTAGTCTTTGGACTGTTGCATGTAAATACTTTCCTTTTGGAAATAAGCCATTGTTTGACTCTTCTTTCCGGACTCGTCCCTGACTACTAAATCAATAAAATCCATCAGGTTACACGAAGAGCCTCTGCCGTATTGCTTCACGCCACCACATTCTAACTGGTTGACTGTTGCCTTTGTTAATTGTTCAGATTGTAAATTTTGAGTGTTAACGTTATACTGTTGCAGGAACCTCTGATATTAGCACACTGGGCTAAATCGCTGGCTTTTAAAGCAGATCAAGGCAGGCCAGCAGCACGGTTCGATTCCCGTACCAGCCTCCCCGAACAGGCGCCGGAATGTGGCGACTAGGGGCTTTTCACAGTAACTTCATTGAAGCCTACTCGTGACAAAAAGCAATTATCATTTATCATAAAGGGCGAGGAAAGTGTTGTGTATTCATGTTTGTTGGAACAAGGTCACATCAAGACTTTGATCACGTGACGTATTGATGATGTCATTGGCAATTTGGGCGGGCTAACAGTCAGTCGAGTCTAGCAGCCCATTGAGTAAACAACTTTCTCATTCAGCTCGTTTGTTTTTACCTTTGTCATCTGCAGCCTATACTTTAAAAATACCACAGTTTCCCCTACAAACGTGAACATCAGAGATTATAATGGAAAATGTTGCTTAGCAGTGTACCCAGATGTAACAATTTAATAAAATTGTAGGAACAGCATCAAATCAATAATACATAGAACCATAGAAAACTTTTGTAAGGGGTCTGAAAGGGTTGAGTAGAATTGCCTAGGAAAAGAGGCCCAGGCCCTTCTTGAAATAGCAGCCAGGCCAAGCAAAGGCATCCCCTCCCACGGCCCCAGCAAGGTCAATGCTGAAGGGGACCCCTGAGTACAATCCTGACATAATTGCTGGGTTGCAGCCCAATAATTTTCAAGACCATTCATTTCAACAAACGGAGAATTTGACATGGAAACTTACATTGATGACATGTGCACCTAGTTGCTGGAACTCGAACAAAAATAAAAAATGTTGGAAAAATTCAGCAGGTCTGACAGCATCTGGGGAGAAAGAAATAGAATTGAGTCCGTATGATTCCTCTTCAAAGCGTAAGTGAGAGAGAAATGTGTTGGATCATATACTGTATCAGAGGGGGTGGAGCAACTAGAACAGAGCAGAAGGTTAGTAATTGCAGGGAGGTAGGAGAGATTGCAACAAATATGGTTAGGACACCAGGGAGAGGAAGCATTAATGACAGGAGAAAGTGCTAGTAGTTGCATAAATGTAAGATATCAGGGGCGAAATTCTCCTCAAACGGCACGATGTCCACCGACTGGCGCCCAAAACGGCGCCAATCAGACGGGCATTGCGCCGCCTCAAAGGTGCGGAATGCTTCGCATCTTTGGGGGCCGAGCCCCAACATTGAGGGGCGAGGCCGACGCCGGAGGGATTTCCGCCCGCCAGCTGGCGGAAATGGCCTTTGTTGCCCCGCCAGCTTCGCGGAAATGACATCTCGGGGCGGCGCATGCGCGGGAGCGTCAGTGGCCACTGACAGTTTCCCGTGCATGCGCAGTGAAGGGAGTCTCTTCCGCCTCCGCCATGGTGGAGACCGTGGCGGAGGCGGAAGGGAAAGAGTGCCCCCACGGCACAGGCCCGCCCGTGGATTGGTGGACCCCGATCGCAGGCCAGGCCACCATGGGGGCACCCCCCCGGGGCCAGATCGCCCCGCACCCAGGACCCTGGAGCCCGCCCACGCCGCCTTGTCCCGCCGTTAAAAAGGTGGTTTAATCCACGCCGGCGGGACAGGCAATTTATCGGCGGGACTTCGGCCCATCCGGGACGGAGAATCCAGCAGGGGGGGGCCCGCCAACCGGCGCGGCCCGATTCCCGCCCCCGCCGAATATCCGGTACCGGAGACTTCGGCAACCGGCGGGGGCGGGATTCACGGCAGCCCCCGGCGATTCTCCAACCCGGCGGGGGGTCGGAGAATGACGCCCCAGAATGTGTTAAATGGGAATTAAAGGTCATGGTTTAGTGAAAGCAAAACTGAAGTACAGAAAGTACAAAACTGACAGGTGGCGGTCTGGTGGTGGTGGGGGAGGGGGTCGGGGCACTTAGATTGAGTCTAAAAATGTTTGGGATTTTAAAAAAGGTCAAGATGGAAGAGAAAGGCCATAGTGTAAAGTTGTAGAACTCAATGTTGAGTTCTGAAACTCTGCTGGAACCATACATTTGTAAAATTGTCTGACAATGAAAATGGACTAACATTTTAAAAATGAGATGGTGAATATTTGATTTGATTTGATTTGATTTATTGTCACGTGTACCGAAGTACAGTGAAAAGTATTTTTCTGCGGCCGAGGGAATGTACACAGTACGTACATAGTAGACAAAAAGAATAATCAACAGAGTACATTGACAAATGGTACATCGACAAACAGTGATTGGTTACAGTGCGGAACAAGGGGCCAAACAAAGCAAATACATGAGCAAAAGCAGCATAGGACGCCGTGGATAGTGTTCTTACAGGGAACAGATCAGTCTTCAGACTTCTGCCTGATGGAAGGGTCTGGAAGAAGGCAATGCTTGGGTGGGAGGGGTCTCTGATAATGCTGTCTGCCTTACTGAGGCAGTGGGAGGTGTATACAGAATCAATGTCAGGGTGGTAAGCTTGCATGATGCATTGGGCTGAGTTCACCACACTCTGCAGTTTCTTGCGAGCTTGGACCGAGCAGTTGCCATACCAGGCTGTGATGCAGATGCATAGGATGCTGTCTATCGCACATTTGTAGAAGTTTGAGAGAGTTGATGCAGACATGCCGAATTTCTTTAGCTTCCGTAGAATACACCTCCCATTCATGATGTGCTAAGTGACTTCACGAACAAAGCAAGAAAATATCCCATGATTGCTAATTGGGTGCAACTATTAAATGCTTTGAAAGAATGCATTTATGGAAATTACCAGAACTAATAAACTAGAAGAAGTCCTTCATCGTGATACATTCCACAGGGTCTTAGTGGAGACCCAGGTTAAGTTGGAGCATTGTTGCCACAATTCTCTCGGGCAGGAATTAGCGGAACACAAAATTATCAAAATGAGTTGGTTCTAAAATGGAATTTGCTGGGAAAGTAAACGAAATCAAACACTGGAATAAAATGTTCAAAGTATAATCAGACATAATAAATGAAATAAAAGCAAATGACGGCGGATGCTGGAATCTGAAACCAAAAGAGAAAATGCTGGAAAATCTCAGCAGGTCTGGCAGCATCAGTAAGGAGAGAAAAGAGCTAACGTTTCGAGTCCAGGTGACCCTTTGTCAAAATTAAAAGGCATAGAAAGTGGGAGATATTTATACTGCAGGATGAGGGACTGAAGGATGAGTCATCACCACAGAAACCAAAGGAAAAGAATGCTCATGGCAGTCCCCAGAGAGAATAAAAGGTGTGAAAGGCCAAACAGCAGAGAAACAAAAGTCAGAGGGTAAGCTGTTACAAATGTAGATGTGGGGTGAGGGGGGACATGGGTGGGAGAGAGGTAAAATGGGAAAAAAGGGGGAATGGAAAAGCAAAGGGGAGAAAAGGTAAGGAAAGGGGGGATAAGATAGGGGGGAAATATATATATAACGAAAGACATGAAAGAAATAAACGGTAAAAGACAGTTAAAATGAAATGGAATGAAAACAAATGGGTTGAGGTGGGGTAGAGCTAATCATCTGAAGTTGTTGAATTCGATGTTGAGACCTTAAAGGCTGTACCATGCCTAACCAGAAGAAGAGATGCTGTTCCTCCAGTTTGCGTTGAGCTTCACTGGAACGTTGCAGCAGGCCAAGGACAGATATGTGGGCATGGGAGCAGAGTCTTGTGTTAAAATGGCAAGCAACGGGAAGGTCAGGGTCCTGAATGCGCACAGACCGAAGATGCTCAGCAAAGCGATCACCCAGTCTACGTTTGATCTCTCCGATGTAGAGGAGACCACATTGGGAGCAGCGAATGCAATAGACCAAATTGAAAGAGGTGCAAGTGAAACGCTGCTAAACCTGGAATGAGTGTTTTGTTCCTGGGATGTTAAGCATGGAAGATGTAAAGGGGCAGGTGTTACACCTCTGCGATTGCATGGGGAGGTGCCATTGGTGATTGGAGAAGTGTTGGGTATGGTGGAGGAGTGGACAAGATTATCCCGGAGAGAACGGTCTTTGAGGAATATTGACAGAGGGAGTGCAGAGACGATGTGTTTGGTGGTGGCATCACGCTGGAGTTGGAGAAAATGGCGGAGGATTATGCTTTGCATTCGGAGGCTGGTGGGGTGAAATGTGAGAACAAGGGGGACTCTATCCATGTTCTGGAAGGGAGGGGGTGAGGGTAGTGGTGTGGGAGATGGACCGCATGCTGTTGTGGGCCCTGTCAATAACTGTAGGTGGGAAATCACGGTTGAGGAAGCAGGAACACATTTTTGAAGCACCACTTTGGAAAGTGGCATCATCAGCAAATATTACACAGTCAACAACTCTCTCCCCCTCTAGCAGCTCCAACAGTAGACTTGCAGCAGTAGAAAGCCACTCGACGATAGCATAACAAAACAGGGGAAAGTCACACTGACATAGAGTACTGCAGAAGAGCGAAAGAGAACCCTTCCCTTTCAATAGCACTAGTAGTAGGTCATCTTACTTCCACCTTTCTTGCTCCAAGCTACAGAAGCAAGATGGGAGGCATCATACAAGCACACGGCCTCCAGGCATTAAACAGTCAACAATACAATAGCAAACACATTGCTTCCGGACTTTGAACAGTAAACAGTCAACAATTCAATAAAGTCACCAGCAATCTGCAAAAATACGTCTTCAAGACCTTCGGCAAATTGCTCAGTTAAATATGGCTGCCACCCTGCCCCTCCTTCACCACCATCAGTAGATCATCTGACTTCCTCCATTTCCTTGCTCCAAGCCGCAGAAGTAAAAGAGGCAGCAGCAAGCAAACACATGGCTTCCAGACATTAAACATTGAATAGTCAGCAATACAATAAAATCACAACAATCTGCAAAAGCAGTTCTTCAATACCTTCAGTAGGTTACTCAGTTGACGGGGCCGTCACTCTCCCTCTCCTCCAGCACTGGCAGCAGAGCATCTGACTTCCTCCCTTTCCTTGCTCCAGGCCACAGAAGCAAAGGAGGTGACAGCAAACAGACACACAGCTTCCAGACAGTTGAAGCCGCATTTGGATCACTCCGCTTCTCTCTTACCCTCCTGCAGCTCCCAGCAGCTGACTCCCAAAGGCAGGAATATTCATATCAGAAAGTCACTCTGACATGGAGCACAGCAGAAGAGGGAAAAGACACCCCTTTCCTCTCTCCAGCACTGCTAGTAGGCAAGCTTACATTCTGCTTTTTCCTTATTCCAGGCCACAGAGGCAGAAGAAGCAACAGCAAACAAACACTAGGCCTTCAGGCTTTGCAGCCAGAAGCAGGAGCAAACACAACATGCAGCCACTTGAGAGTATTTTGTTTATTAAATGGTCAAAAGTAACAAAGATTTGAAAATCAACCACGTAACATTCCACAAATAACACTAACCATTAAACAACAAGGGAACATCACCATTCCATATTGGTACCAATAAAACGTTATATTAGCTCGGTTTCACAAAAGCAAACCCACAGCATCACGCCTCGTAGGTTTCTCAACCGAAATGGAGGATAAATCTGAGAATGTGGTATCATGTCCTGAACATTGATGGACAAATCATTTCTATGACAATGTGTGACTTGTTTAACATATCAGTGCCATTCTCCGTCCAAGAGCTGCAGCTGTGCTTCCACACAGCACTCACCACACAAGCAACAAAAAGATTAGCAATCTGTGAAAGCATTTCTTCAACAGCGTTTGCAGGTGGCCCATTTGGATCAATATAATGCACCAGGTCCCGCAACGTCTTCTTGCTTCAAACCAGATTGCCTTCTGGTCTCATACATCCCCCTGAGCCCAGTGTTCCAGGACCCAGGTATCTTTGAAAAAATTGTCCTTCTTTCTGGCTACAGAAAAGGAAGGAAACAGCAACAGCAGCCTCCAGGCATCTGCAGCTACCAACAGGAGCAATCAGCAAACACAACCTGCAGCTGTGAAGTGCTCTCACAACTAACAAGGCCAATTCCTCATTAGCAATAACTTTCAGCAATGAAGGTAGAGGCTGATCACAGTCAAAGGGAGTTAAACTGACCTTCAGCATATTACCACGGACAGGGCTCTGTCCAGGGGGTGTTTGGTGGGATCAATAAGCAGCAGCTGAAGTTGCCCCTGGTATGGGTATACATGACACAGCGGGGCGGTCTGTTGGACCCGCGGCCGCTGAGCCCCTCAACCCCCAGCCCAGAGGTGACCCCCACAACGATTGCGCCTAAACTCCCAGGCACTGGGAAGCAGCTCCAGAGCCCAATTGCCCAATTTTCAAGATCACTATTCACCTCCTCCAATCTCCACAGCAGCCAGTGCACTAGTTTCACTCGCTTTTAAATAGATATGCTAAAGAGTGCCCACATGACAGCACACTGGAGAGCTGGTTAGATCACGGGAGTCTGTTCAATAGGGGGCCCATCCCGTTCATGAGATAGAGATTGGCCTTAATTGATGAATATTGGTTTCTTGCCACACCTAGGTGAAATCCAGATCCCGCCAACAGGAGCGGGCTGGTTAGATCGAAAACCGATTGGTGCCCAGCGCAGATCCCAATTTCGGCCTCTCCCTCGATCTAACTGGCTCGCAAGATTCGTGCCGGGTGAACGTTACTGTTAGATCAGGCCCACTGTTTTTTAATATGAACATAATTTAAACTAACACACACCAGTGCAGAAATAAATATACTTGGAGCATCTCAAAATGGGCAAAAGCATAACTTTCCTCATCTTTCCAATCTTTGTACGTTTTAACAAGTTAGATACTTTCATACTGCTATGCTGGCAGTTTGTGAAGTGTAAATAACACTGTGTAGGTGGCATTAGTCAATCACACAAAACAATTGCTTCTGTTAATGGAGTGCACTGAAAAACAAGATACCCTGACTGCACAAATCATTCAATTTAAACTAATTATCGCCTTCATAATTAACTAATCATATTAGAATGTTTTCATATTTCACATCACATGGAAACATCAATAAACAATGCAATCATTTACAGGCAGCAAGCAAGCCAACTTTTTAAGAATAATCTCTCCCTTCAGACTCTGCATTCCATCCAAATAATTAAAAATGAAAGCCATTCCTTTCAAGTGCGGTTCTGGCAAATATATAAAAACTGGCTAGAATTCTATACCTGAGACCATTTCATTCCAAAGGGATGAGAAAGCTGACACCCAAACCAAATGAAACATTATGAATTTCTGAAGTCAAAATAACACGAACACTGATGATTTGAAATGATAACAGGAAATGTTGGAAACACACAGCAGTTTAGTCAAAGAAAAAATAAAAGCGAACATTTCATGATGGGAATTGTTGCAGCGAAATTAGAAATGTTATGCAGTGTTTTGATTTCAACTGCTGCTTTCGGTACTGTGGGCATGATTCTCCGGCCCTCGTTCAAGCGAAACGAGGACAGTGAATAGCGGGAGAGGCAGAAACCGAGAACTGCAGCAGGTACTAAAGAGTTGGCGATGCAACAGGCCCACTCCTGTAGGTGAAATCGGATCTCGCCATAGTGTGACGAGGAACCAATTTTCACCATTTAAGCCGAATTTTAATAACGCCGGTTGCAAGCGGCCTTCAAAATGGCCACGAACATATAAAAAAAATGCGGCTGCACTGCGCATGCATGCCAATGAGCGGGCACGCATGCGCAGTGCGGCCACATTTTTTTTTATACAGTCGCAGCCTTTTTTTTTACAGGAACAAAGTGCAGAAACTGAAAACATTTTCATCCTCTAGAAATTGGAGGTTCACCACATTTCACCTAAACATTACAAGGTAAGAGAAAATGGTGGGTCGCGCAGGTCAGCCAGCGTGGGCCACGAAGTTTGGCTGGCATTGGTTGCAAAGGTCGGCCGGCGTGGGTTGCGAAGGTTGGCCAGCATGGGTCACGAAGGTCGGCCGGTGTGGGTTGCGATGGTCAGCCGGCGTGGGTCGTGAAGGTCGACTGGGTTGGGTCGTGAAGGTTGGCTGGGTTGGGTCTCAAAGGTTGGCACATTGGTAAAAATGAGTCCCCGGAAAAAAAGTTTGCAAAACACTGCTGTACACTGTGCCTGAACACTGTGGGAGGCAACACCACACACGCAACAGCAACATCCGAACCCCCAGGAGATGGTGCACAGCTCTATGGACATGTCCACGGCCGGAGGGTGGGTGAGTGCCACGGCGAGGGAGGGGGATGGAGAGATGGGTAACGGGTTCGTAGGTCGGCGCACATTGCGGAAGTCACAAAGGCATCATACTGGTTGTGCATAAAGGCGTTTATGGTGTTTTACAATTCACACCCCTCCCAATGGTGCTGCCCCCTCTCCCAACCCCAGCCCTCTCACTCCTACCTACCTACCCCCCCCCCCCCCCACCACCCCTTCCTCCAGTGCCCTCACTGATCCACAATGTGTAAGAAGAGTAAGAAGACTTACAACACCAGGTTAAAGTCCAACAGGTTTGTTTCGTGTCACTAGCGTTCGGAGCGCAGGCTCGAAACAAACCTGTTGGACTTGAACCTGGTGTTGTAAGAGTTCTTACTGTGCCCACCCCAGCCCAACGCCGGCATCTCCACATCATTTCTGGAGTTAGAGAGAGAGAGAGAGAAAGAAAGGGAGAGAGAATAATCTATATTGTCACACGTAGGCTTACATTAGCACTGCAATGAATGTACTGCGAAAAGCCCCTGATCGCCAAATTCTGGCGCCTGTACGGGTACACAGAGGAAGAAATCAGAGTGTCCAAATTACCTAACAGCACGTCTTTCAAGACTTGTGGGAGGAAACTGGAGCGTCCGGAGGAAACCCACGCAGACATGGGAGAACGTGCAGACTCTGCACAGACAGTGGCCCAAGCCAGGAACCAAACCTGGGACCCTTGAGCTGTGAAGTAACAGTGCTACTCGCTGTGCTAACATGGTGCCCCAGAAGAAAGAGCAGGTCCCTTTTTCTTAGTGTTCCGGGCCCAAAACTACTTTCCTGAGGACTCTATGTACTGGCCCAGGTCAGTCAGCAACCGACCAATGCTCTTGACCCCGTCAGTCATGTGACTGGGCCAAGCTCTGGAGCACCGCAGCACTGTCCATGTGGGACCGGTACATGGCTGCCTGTCCTGATCCTCAGCCATTGACCACATAGTGTGCTATCAGCCTTGGATGTCTTGACCCATGGCTGTGACATTTTGACCCCAGGCTTCCACCGTGGATGCCACATGTTCAAGTGTTGGCTTGTGTACCATGCATTGTGGTTGGACTCCTCCAGCTGTACTTGCAGACACTGGAAAGTTGCTGGCTCGGCTTCTGCATCTCCACCAGTCATGGAATCATACTTTCCAGAAGAAAAATACCTGTCCAGACCTCAGCTGTTTCCTGGGATCGCGCAATCCTCAGACTGTCCACTCCCTCAGGAGTCTGTACCTCCACCTGATGTGCTGCAGCATATGTGACGTGCACACCAGACGGTGACCCAGGAGCCTCCTTACTAAAATGCTCTACCAAGGTGATAGTCTCTGCGATGGTGGAGGGTGCAGATGAATGCAGTGCCAAGAAGTCAATGTCGTCCCCGGACTTGACCTCCAGAGTATGTTGGGGTTGTGGCTGGGGCAAGGTACCCCAGGCGGACTGGCCTGATCTGATGGTGATCCTGCAAGACAAAAGACAAGACATATGGTGAGATCTTGGGTCGGAGTGGTCTGGGGGTAAGGGTGACACAATTGCTAAAGGGACATCAGTTTGCATCAGGGGTTCACTTGGTTGTCTCATGCTGAAATTTGCCTCGGATATAGCCCTCTCCTGCACCTCCCCTCTAATTCTATCAGCCTCTGCTCGGTGCGGATGAGAGCTCTGAGGTCTGGGATGGCCCCTCTGGTCTTCTTCCGGTCTTATTCCACTCTCTTCAGTAAGGACTCCCTTCTCCTAGGAGACACATAAAGGATATGGTGAGACGCATGGAGGCGAGTTACACAGGGGGGTCTTGTAGTTGATAGCATATGTGTGCAAGGCACCTCGCGAAAGAGGGCAATACAGTCAAGATCGCAAGAAACTGCAGACTGTGGTGAACTCAGCCCCCAACGCATCACACAGGTTTGCCACCCTCACATTGATTCTATATACACCTCCCTCTGCCTCAGGAAGGCAGTCAGCATTATCAGAGACCCCTCCCACCCAGGCTTTGCCTTCTTCTAGACCCTTCCATCAGGCAAAAGATACAGAATTCTGAAGACTCGCACATCCAGACATAGGAACAGCTTCTTCCCCACAGCTACTAGACTCCTCAACGACTCCCCCTCTGTAAGAACACTATTCACAACGCCCTAAGCTGCTCTTGCTCATGTATTTGCTTCGTTTGACCCCCTTGTTCCGAATTGTAACCAATCACTGTTTGTCGATGTACCATTGTCAATGTACTCTGTCAGTTATTCTTTTTTGTCTACTATGTACGTACTGTTTATGTTCCCTTGGCCGCAGAAAAATACTTTTCACTGTATATGTGACAATAAATCAAATCAAAGTCAAAATCAAAATCAGATGTTGGGATTCGGTGCAGTCGAATCGAACCTGGGTCCTTGGTGCTGTGAAGCAACAGTGCTAACCACTGTGCTACTGTGCCGCTCCAGCTTGTCAAACTCTCCAGCACCAATTCCGTTCCCAGCAAATCCGATGCTGGCGGGAATGAGAATTGCTCTAGATTCATGTGGGTAGCGTGCTAGCCTATTACCATGTCCTGAATTGCTCCCCGGATAGCACCCCCGATGGGAACATGAACTACATGCAATTCAAGCTGGAGCTGCTTGTAAGCACTCCACTCCACAAACATTCTTATTCCAGCCAAAAAGATGGCCCAGGGAAGAGCAGTGCCACGCTTCACCGACTCAGAGCTAAGTCAACACTTGTATACAAAATGGAGAATTTTGCTCTCTATCTCAACTCTAAAGGCATCATTCAAAAACTGTGGCCAAATGAGATCTTCAGCACCCATGTGTTTAACTCGTTGAAATGTGGGACCACTCTAGCTGAGAGCTGCCAGTAAATCTTCGGCAGTAACGATGTACCACTCAGGCTGTAAAAGAAGCAAAGTGGGGCATTGGGTTTTCAATATCTGGATTTTCATGATTGTCTCCAACTTCCAGATCACTTCTCTTAATCTTTCTTGGGACACTGATGTCACTAACAAGACCGCCATTTGCAGTAAGAGTTCACCACATTGCTGTGGGTCTGAAGTCACATACAGGCCAAACCAGGTATGGAAAACAGAATTCCTTCCCTGAGGGGCATTGGTGAACCAGATGGATTTTTACAACAATTAACAATAGTTTAGTGGACTTCCGGGTGCGGCGATGACCAGCTAAGTCGCACGTTTCGGCAGCTCCCGGTGGAACGGACTTTTGGGCTCTTGATAGGAGCCCCAACGGCAATTTTAACGGCTAAAAACACTGTGCGGTAAACCAGAAGGGAATCCCCCCGGACACGCATGGAAAAGGGAGAGGATAGCGGCCGGATTGCAGAGGATCCTCTAGAGCAGCGGCAAGGAAGGCAAGCTCAAAGCAAGATGGCGTCGGAAGGTGGCCGTTTGGTATGGGGCCCGGACCAACAAGAGTTCCTGCGGCGCTGTGTGGAAGAACTGAAAAAGGAGATGAAGAAGGAGCTGCTGGCCCCGATATTACAGGCGATTGAAGGGCTAAAGGAGGAGCAGAAGACCCAAGAGCAGGAGCTTCGGGTCGTGAAGACAAAGGCTGCTGAAAATGAAGACGAAATACAGGGCCTGGTGGTGAAGACAGAGATGCACGAGGCACAGCACAAAAGGTGTGTGGAAAGGCTGGAGGTGCTGGAGAATAATTCGAGGAGGAAGAATTTAAGGGTTCTGGGTCTTCCGGAAGGCGCAGAAGGGGCGGACGTCGGGGCATATGTGAGCACGATGCTTCACTCGCTAATGGGATCGGAGGCCCCGACGGGTCCGCTGGAGGTGGAGGGAGCTTATCGAGTTTTGGCGCGAAGACCGAGGGCTGGAGAAATACCTCGAGCTATAGTGGTGAGGTTTCTCCGCTATGATGACAGAGAGATGGTCCTCAGATGGGCGAAGAAAACTCGGAGCTGTAGGTGGGAGAACGCGGTGATCCGCGTATACCAGGATTGGAGTGCGGAGGTGGCGAGAAGGAGGGCAAGTTTTAATCGGGCTAAGGTGGTGCTTCACAAAAAGAAGGGTAAGTTTGGAATGTTGCAACCGGCAAGACTGTGGGTCACACACCAAGGGAAGCACCACTACTTTGAGACGGCAGATGAGGCGTGCACATTCATTGTGGACGAGAAGCTGGAATAGTCGGGCGAGAAAAAGAACTTTTGGGACAAAGTGGTGGGGTGATTATGTGGGGTGAGGGGAAAAAGGGAGGAGGGGATGATTTTTCAAGTTGTTAATCTTGCGACCCTGTAACTTTTCTCTCTTCCCCATGTTGTGGGGGAGGGGGGGGTATGAGGAACTGTGGGCGCCGGTCATTAGGGGCGGGGCCGAGTGGGAAACGCGGGCGTTGTTCCCGCGCTATGGTAATTATGGCGGGAACAGGGACGCAGGAAGGAGGGGGCCTCGCACAGTGGGGGCCGAGGACAAGGGGGGAAGCCGAGGTCAGCCAGAGTTCGCTGACTTCTGGGAGCAACATGGGGGGTGCAACTACGCTAGAAAGGGATCTAGCGGAGGGGGGGGGCAAGGGGGGGTTAACTGGGTTGCTGCTGCTAAGGAGAAGGGGGAGCTGTTATGGGGTGGGGTGGTCGAGGCGGGAGGGCGCCGTCGGGGGATATACGGGTACGTGGGAACCGGGTGAGGAGCTGGGTTAAAAAAGGGGATGGCTAGTCGACAAGGGGGGGGGGGGGTAAAGAGCCCCCCCAAGCCGGCTGATCACGTGGAACGTGATAGGGCTGAACGGGCCAATTAAAAGGGCACGGGTACTCGCACACCTAAAGAAATTAAAGGCAGATGTGGTTATGTTGCAGGAGACGCATCTGAAACTGATAGACCAGGTCAGACTAGGTAAAGGATGGGTGGGGCAGGTGTTTCATTCGGGTTTAGATGCAAAGAACAGGGGGGTGGCGATCTTAGTGGGGAAACGGGTACTGTTTGAGGCAAAGACCAGAGTGGCGGATAGTGGGGGTAGATACGTGATGGTGAGTGGCAGATTGCAAGGGGGGGGGCGGTGGTTCTGGTGAACGTATATGCCCCGAACTGGGATGATGCAAATTTTATGAGGCGTATGTTGGGACGTATCCCGGACCTGGGAGGGGGAAAGTTGGTAATGGGGGGAGACTTCAATACGGTGCTTGATCCAGGGCTGGACAGATCGAGGTCCAGGACTAGGTGGAGCCCGGCAGCGGCCAGGGTGCTCAAGGACTTCATGGAGCAGATGGGAGGTGTAGACCCCTGGAGATTTAGTAGGCCTAGGAGTAAGGAGTTCTCGTTTTTCTCCTATGTCCACAAAGTATTCTCACGGATATACTTTTTTGTCTTGGGAAGGGCACTGATTCCGAAGGTGACAGGAACGGAATATACGGCCATTGCTATTTCGGACCACGCTCCACATTGGGTAGACCTGGAGGTAGGAGAGGAAAAAGAACAGCACCCATTCTGGAGAATGGATATGGGATTATTGGCGGATGAGGGGGTATGTTTAAGGGTGAGGGGGTGTATTGAAAGGTACTTGGAGCTTAATGACAATGGGGAGGTTCAGGTGGGAGTGGTCTGGGAGGCGTTGAAGGTGGTGGTTAGAGAGGAACTGATATCCATAAGGGCACATAAAGGAAGGCAGGAGGGTAAAGAAAGGGAGCGATTGCTGAAAGAACCTTTGAGGATGGACAGGCAATATGCGGAGGCACCGGAGGAGGGACTGTACAGGGAAAGACAAAGGCTACACTTGGAATTTGACCTGCTGACCACGGGTAAGGCAGAGGCACAGTGGAGGAGGGCACAGGGTGTACAGTATGAGTATGGAGAGAAGGCGAGTCGGCTACTGGCCCACCAATTGAGGAAGAGGGGAGCAGCGAGGGAGATAGGTGGGGTGAGAGATGAGGAGGGGGAGATGGAACGGGGAGCGGAGAGAGTGAACGGGGTGTTCAAGGCATTTTATGAAAGGTTATATAAGGCTCAGCCCCCGGAAGGGAAGGAGAGAATGATGTGTTTCTTGGATCAGCTGGAATTCCCTAAGGTGGAGGAGCAGGAGAGGGCGGGACTGGGAGCACAGATTGAGATGGAGGAGGTGGTGAAAGGGATTGGGAGCATGCAGGCGGGGAAAGCCCCGGGACTGGACGGATTCCCGGTGGAATTTTATAGGAAGTATATGGACTTACTGGCCCCGCTTTTGACGAGAACCTTTAATAAGGTTAGGGAAAGGGGGCAGCTGCCCCCGACTATGTCGGAGGCAACGATATCGCTCCTTTTGAAGAAGGAAAAAGACCCGCTGCAATGTGGGTCCTACAGGCCCATTTCCCTTTTAAATGTAGATGCTAAGATCCTGGCCAAGGTGATGGCGATGAGGATAGAGGACTGTGTCCCGGGGGTGGTCCACGAGGATCAAACCGGGTTTGTGAAGGGGAGACAGCTGAACACGAGCATACGGAGGCTGCTAGGGGTAATGATGATGCCCCCTCCAGAGGGGGAGGCGGAGATAGTGGTGGCGATGGACGCCGAGAAAGCATTCGACAGAGTGGAGTGGGATTATCTGTGGGAGGTGCTGAGGAGATTTGGTTTTGGAGAAGGGTATATCGGATGGGTAAAGCTGCTGTATAGGGCCTCGGTGGCGAGTGTGGTCACGAACAGACAGAGGTCTGATTACTTCCACCTTCATAGAGGGACGAGGCAGGGGTGTCCCCTGTCTCCGTTACTGTTTGCATTGGCGATTGAGCCCCTGGCCATAGCACTGAGGGGCTCCAGGAAGTGGAGGGGAGTGCTTAGGGGAGGGGAAGAACACCGGGTATCTTTGTATGCAGATAATTTATTGCTGTATGTTGCGGACCCAGTGGAGGGGATGCCTGAGATAATGCAGACACTCAGGGAGTTTGGGGAATTCTCGGGGTACAAATTGAATATGGGGAAGAGTGAATTGTTTGTGGTGCATCCGGGGGAGCAGAGCAGGGGAATAGATGACTTACCGCTGAGGAAGGTAACAAGAGATTTCCGGTACTTAGGGATTCAGATAGCCAGGAATTGGGGAACCTTACACCGGCTTAATTTAACACGATTGGTGGAACAGATGGAGGAGGATTTTAAGAGATGGGACATGGTGTCCCTGTCACTGGTGGGTAGGGTGCAGGAGGTTAAAATGGTAGTCCTCCCGAGATTCCTCTTTGTGTTTCAGTGCCTTCCGGTGATGGTCACGGAGGCTTTTTTCAAGAGAATTGAGAATAGTGTCATCATAGAATTTACAGTGCAGAAGGAGGCCATTTGGCCCATCGAGTCTGCACCGGCTCTTGGAAAGAGCACCCTACCCAAGGTCAACACCGCCACCCTATCCCCATAACCCAGTAACCCCATCCAACACTAAGGGCAATTTTGGACACTAAGGGCAATTTATCATGGCCAATCCACCTAACCTGCACATCTTTGGACTGTGGGAGGAAACCGGAGCACCCGGAGGAAACCCACGCACACACGGGGAGGACATGCAGACTCCGCACAGACAGTGACCCAAGCCGGAATCGAACCTGGGACCCTGGAGCTGTGAAGCATTTGTGCTATCCACAAGGCTACCGTGCTGCCCAAAGTCATGAGTTTTGTGTGGGCCGGGAAGACCCCGAGAGTGAGGAGGGGGTTCTTGCAGCGTAGCAGGGATAGGGGGGGGCTGGCACTACCGAGCCTAAGTGAATATTACTGGGCCGCCAATATCTCAATGGTGTGTAAGTGGATGGGAGAAGGGGAGGGAGCGGCGTGGAAGAGATTGGAGATGGCGTCCTGCAAGGGGACCAGCCTACAAGCAATGGTGACGGCGCCGTTGCCGTTCTCCCCGAAGAAATACACCACAAGTCCAGTGGTAGTGGCAACACAAAAAAATTGGGGGCAGTGGAGACGACATAGGGGAAGGACGGGAGCCTTGGTGCAGTCCCCGATAAGAAATAACCATAGGTTTGTCCCGGGGAGAATGGATGGGGGATTTGGAGCATGGCAAAGAGCTGGGGTAGTGCAACTGAGAGATCTGTTCGTAGATGGGACGTTTGCGAGTCTGGGAGCGTTGACGGAAAAATATGGGTTGCCCCAAGGGAATGCATTTCGGTACATGCAACTGAGGGCTTTTGCGAGGCAACAGGTGAGGGAATTCCCGCAACTCCCGACGCAGGGGGTTCAGGATAGAGTGATCTCAGGGACATGGGTGGGGGATGGTAGGGTGTCGGATATATACAGGGAAACGAGGGACGAGGGGGAGATCATGGTGGATGAGCTGAAGGGGAAATGGGAAGAAGAGCTGGGGGAAGAGATTGAGGAGGGGCTGTGGGCTGATGCCCTACGTAGGGTAAACTCGTCGTCCTCGTGCGCCAGGCTAAGCCTTATACAATTCAAGGTTTTACACAGGGCGCATATGACCGGAGCACGGCTCAGTAAATTTTTCGGGGTAGAGGATAGGTGTGGGAGATGCTCGAGAAGTCCAGCAAACCACACCCACATGTTTTGGTCATGTCCGGCACTACAGGGGTTCTGGGTGGGGGTGGCAAAGGTGCTTTCGAAGGTGGTGGGGGTCCGGGTCGAGCCAGGCTGGGGGTTGGCTATATTCGGGGTTGCAGAAGAGCCGGGAGTGCAGGAGGCGAAAGAGGCTGATGTTTTGGCCTTTGCGTCCCTAGTAGCCCAGCGAAGGATATTGCTTATGTGGAAGGAAGCCAAACCCCCGGGCGTGGAGATCTGGATAAATGGCATGGCAGCGTTTATAAAACTAGAACGGATAAAGTTCGCACTAAGGGGTTCAGCTCAAGGGTTCACCAGGCGGTGGCAACCGTTCATTGACTACCTCGCAGAACGATAGAGGAAATGGGAAGGTAACAGCAGCAACCCAGGGGTGGAGGGGGGAGGGGGGGGGGAGGGGGGGGAGGGCCCGGGCGGGTCCTCAGGGATGTCTTTGTATATGTATTGATATTTGTATTAGGTTATGCATATTGGATTGTTGGATTTTATTTTTGGGGAGTTATTATTTTTGATAAGGCAGTTGCCACTTAGTTTTTTTTATATATCATTTATTTATTTGTTAAAAACCGGCCACTGTTATTTATACTGTTTTATTGTTGTTAAAAAAGGAAAACCTTTGTATTGTTATGTTTGGCCAAAAAATTTGAATGAAATATATTTAAAAAAAAAAAAACAATAGTTTAGTGCTCATCATTAGGTTTTAAATTCCAGGTATTTTTTATTGAATTCAAATTTAACAATCTGCCATAGTGGGATTCATACCCGGGTCCCCAGAGCAGTACCCTGGTCTCAAGTGCAGTAAAAATACCATTGCACAACTGCCCAATATTTTAAGACAGAAATCTTCCTTCACTTAGTGGTCTCCTCTATATAGAGAAATAGTTGAAGGATATGGAGTTGAGATCAACAGTATCAGGATCTTCAGGCATGTTTGAAGCAAAAAACTATTAGCATTCAGATAGGTGATTCTCAAAGCTAGTTTATTGCACTTTCTGTTATGCACAGATATAAGGAAAGGTTTCTCAAGTGGCATTTCAGTTTAATGTGGTTTAGTTGTTTTTCTCTTTCTCGTATGTCAACTTATGGCTTCTTACACCTCAGAGACCTCCACTTGTTTGAAGATGCCTTCTTGGCAAATGATAGCTGTTGTTTATTTGTTTTGTCGCTCACGCTTTTTGCACATTACAGATGGCTGAACTTGCTTTTGAAACAACATAATCAAATCCCTGTAACTACCCACGGTGTACTTCAATTCACAAGGAGGATAACAGGTTTCCAACTATTATATTAAGCTTGTCCCACATGTCTTCCCTCACAGTTGCTCTGTAAAAAAAATTCGAATGATCTGTCACTTTGACTAATCTTCTCTATTCATCTCATTGCTAAGTGATATCCTCTGCTGATCAGAACAGGGAAACCCTGTTCATCTAATACCAGAAGTATCTTACACATCCCTGAAGGCTAACTCAATCAATGCAAGGGTAATTCCTCCTTTTTATATTGGCTGCAAGTTTTGAAAGCAAATCAATCTCTCAAGCAGGGCTGAATTTATTATACGCGGCATGGGCCTTGCAGGTGGCGCCAGAAATGGGTGCCGTAGGTGCCTGGGGGATATGTGGCTGGCTGACTGTGGTCCACATGACAGTCAGCCAATTAATGGCCTTGAGGCACTGGGATCATCCAATGCTGGCATGGGGATGGAATATGAGCCATCAATCTCGGCATTATATGTTGTGGAGGTAGGTGCTGGAGCCATTTTTATAGCCTCCCCAGCTCTGCCTCCAATCCAGTCTTGAACATTCTGACTGCCGCAGGAACGCTCCAGAGAAGTTCTTACCTGCGGAGTGGAGCACATCATTTATTATGACATCCTGGGCTAATGTGCAGTCAATTACAGCCCCTCTTGACCCAGAATGGCAACACCAGTGAAATTAGATTTATTTAAGTAGCTGAGGTCTTTGGTTGAGTCCAATACACTACAGTCACCAGGTTTGTAACTTTAAAACACGAGTAACCTTTTATTATGAACAATATCTTGAATTAAACAGACAGAAAATGTAACTGAGTATCTGCTACCCATTTTCCAACCACTTTTCTAACTCGTCCAATTCTTTACACATATAGACAAACAACACAGAGTGGAAAGGGTGGTGGAAAGAGAAATAAAATATTAATAAGATAAAAGAATAGGAATCTTTGATTGACAGGGATGGCTTCCAGTCAATGTCCAGACTTCTGGTTTGGTACTTTCTTTCTTCCAGGCTTGGAATGATCTTCTCAGGCAAGGTTTCTCCTTCCCTGCAAACTCAGGATCAGTTCAGGTGCACAGCAAAGGATATGCTCAGCACTCACTACCTTCAAAACAACAGATCAGTTATTTTAATTCAGTCCCTGAAGAGAAAGAAGCTGCTGGTGTTGATATACTTAAAAGATCTTCAACCTCCACCTACAGAAAGCAGAGAGAGAAACCATTCCCTTCACTTCTGCGGTCCAATCACTTCTGAATCACTCTCAGAAGCATCACCCAGCAGGAACTAATCACTGTCTGTTGTCAGGCAGAACACGGATCCTGGCCAACCCATTGGTTGCCAGTTAACCAATCAAACTGATTCCCTCCAAAACCGGTTCCTCCCATCTACTTGGTGCCGAAGAATCTGGCTTCTCCTTCTCCAAAGAATGCAGTATCCTGGCATGCAGACTGTTTTAAACTTTGAGTCTTCTGCTTTATTCTCTCTACTGAAAAGGGCATCCCAATTATTGATCCATGGGGCATCACGGTAGCACAGTGGTTAGCACAGTTGATTCACAGCTCCAGGGTCCCAGGTTCGACTCCCGTTTTTTTGTGGAGTCTGCACATTCTCCCCATGTCTGCGTGGGTTTCCTTCGGGTGCTCCGGTTTCCTCCCACATTCTAAAGATGTGCAGATTAAGTAGATTGGCCATGATAAATTGCCCTTAGTGTCCATAAAGAATAGGTGGGGTTGCTGGGTTACGGGGATAGGGTGGAGGTGGGGTCTTAAGTAGGGTGCTCTTTCCAAGGGCTGGTGCAGACTCAATGAGCCGAATGGCCTCCTGCTGCACTGTAAATTCTATGATTCTATGAAAGCAATACAATAAAGTAAATGGGAACAAAGGAAATAGGCAGGAAGGACTCTTACACAGCCTCAAGTTGCAGAGTCCAATGGAAAGCATATAGCTCAACTAAGGAGCAGACCAGGGAGGTGCAGGAAATATGTGAGAGGAAAGACACTGGGTGGCCCTGTGAAACTGGACACTGGACTCAGGAGGAACGTCCAGGTGAAAGTTTATTGCACAGACAGTGAAAGGCCTAATTTATTCACAAACACAATAAAATAATTTTCACCCAAATTATCCCAAATATTATCTGCCCAAGATTGTAATACTATCTGTGCCGATGTACTTGATTGAGCTGCGCATCAAATCTACTGAACCTCAGTCACCTCCGGACCCTTTTCTGCAAAGGTGGGTCTCACAGGACTCTTCTGTCCGTTCTGGGGTCTGCCATCGGGTCTTCTCTGTTGTCCCCAATTTGAATCTTCACTGAGGAGGGTCTCTGTGTCTCTTCTTATCTCCCTCTTCGCTCTCTTCCAGAAGTTTCTCTGGCCCTCAGCCAATGGGTTCACTGGGTGGGGTCACAACACCCAATCGAGTTGCTGATTGCAACGTTGCAGGATACCAGGAACTCCCCATTGTCCGCATCTGGGCAATCCACAACAATCGGTCTATCTGAATAGGGCCGGTTATCTCAAATCTCCTGTTTACAGGGCAAGCCCAGGCTTGCCCATGCTTGTGACTCTCTGTCCAGTTTTTTGAAACTTGGCTGTTTGAGTTCCCATCAGACTTGTCCGTGATTCTGACTATGGTTTTATTTAAAGTGTCCAATTTTGTGTCAGGCCGAAGATTCAGGCTGTTGCCATTTACCATAACAGGATAGTTGGACATTGGTGGAATGGAAGCCTTTCTTTTATATGAAGGCCACTGGCTAGTTTGTGAGAGCTTCAATGGTCACGTGGAATCTGTCAATGATGTTCCTGGGGGAATCCAGCAATGATCCTGAAGCTTATGGCCCTCTCCGTCTGACTGTCAAAATTAGCTTGGTATTGTGCATAGTTGTAGCGCACAAAGACTCCATGAGACGAATATAGTGAACTCGATGAAGCTTTATTAAGCGTGTCTGTTCCCCAGCAGCCCAATAGTAAACTGGCCTGCGGGGGAAGGCACCGGCTTCTTATACTTCGCCTTCAGGGCGGAGCTTGAGGTCAACAGCCAACCAGGACCCGGGATCTGTCAGCCAATGACATTAGGGCTTCCAGTCCCACATGACCCCCAATACATACTACCACATTCACCCCTTATCAAAAATGAGCCCGGCGGGGTGATGCTTCGTATGGTGGTAAGGGTTTACAGGGCTGGTCCTGGGTGGATAGAACAGTTACATGGTAGTACAGTATTGGACAGTTTCGTCCTGTTACAACTATTTACAGAGGGTATAGGAAAAACAAAATGTTCATTGAACAGTCCATCTTTGTTTTACATCGACGCCACGAGTCGGTCGGGCGGTCTGGTCGTCCGTGTCGATCGCCTCGGCCCCGGCGGTGGTGGTGGTGCTTGTACCAGTGTTGTCGCCTCCGGGAGCCGCACGGTTTCAGCTGTCGGTGCAAAGGGGAGGGGGACTGATCCTCCTGGGAATGGGGCGGTCGCGGGGTGCGGCGGTGGCAGGAAGGGGGCGGTTGGGTTGATGGTGTCGGGGGGGTGTGCGTGGTGCCGGCGGGCGCCAGATCCCACAGGGAGACCGTGTCCTGTCGGCCGTCGGGGTACTCCACGTAGGCGTACTGGTGGTTTGCGTGGAGGAGGTGAACCCTTTAGACCAACGGGTCCGCCTTATGTGCCCGCACATGCCTTCGGAGCAGGATGGGTCCTGGGGCCGCCAGCCAGGTCGGCAGCGACGTTCCAGAGGAGGACCTCCTAGGGAAGACAAGGAGACGCTCGTGCGGCGTTTGATTAGTGCTTGTACATAATAACGACCGGATGGAATGGAGAGCATCCGGGAGGACCTCCTGCCACCGTGAAACTGGGAGATCCCTGGACCGTAGGGCCAGTAGGACGGCCTTCCAGACCGTGCCGTTCTCCGTTTCTACTTGCCCGTTCCCCCGAGGGTTGTAGCTGGTCGTCCTGCTTGAGGCTATGCCCTTGCTGAGCAGGAACTGGCGCAGCTCGTCACTCATGAAAGAGGACCCCCTGTCGCTGTGGACGTATGCGGGGTAACCGAACAGTGTGAATATGCTGTTCAGGGCTTTAATGACTGTGGCCGCGGTCATGTCGGCGCAGGTAATGGCAAAAGGGAAGCGGGAGTATTCGTCCACTACATTAAGAAAATATGCGTTGCGGTCGGTGGAGGGGAGGGGCCCTTTGAAATCGAGACTGAGGCGTTCAAAGGGGCGGGAAGCCTTAATCAGGTGCGCTCCATCTGGCCTGAAAAAATGCGGCTTGCATTCCGCGCAGATGTGGCAGTCCCTTGTGACTGTACGGACCTCTTCTAAAGAGTATGGGAGATTGCGGGACTTGATGAAGTGGTAAAACCGAGTGACCCCCGGGTGGCAGAGGTCCTCGTGGAGGGTTTGGAGGCGGTCAATTTGTGCGTTGGCACATGTGCCGCGGGATAGGGCATCGGACGGCTCGTTCAGCTTTCCGGGCCGGTACAAGATCTCATAGTTGAAGGTGGAGAGCTCGATCCTCCACCTTAAGATCCTGTCATTTTTAATTTTGCCCCGCTGTGCATTATCGAACATGAAAGCTACCGACCGTTGGTCAGTGAGGAGAGTGAATCTCCTGCCGGCCAGGTAATCCCTCCAATGTCGCACAGCTTCCACTATGGCTTGGGCTTCCTTTTCCACTGAGGAGTGGCGGATTTCTGAGGCGTGGAGGGTTCGGGAGAAAAAGGCCACGGGTCTGCCCGCTTGGTTAAGGGTGGCCGCTAGAGCTACGTCGGAGGCGTCGCTCTCGACCTGGAAGGGGAGGGACTCGTCGATGGCGCGCATCGTGGCCTTTGCTGAAGGCCTGGCAAGCCTCTGTCGACAGAGGGAAGGTCGTGGTCTGTATTAGGGGGCGGGCCTTGTCTGCGTACTGGGGAACCCACTGGGCGTAGTACGAAAAGAACCCCAGGCAGCGTTTCAGGGCTTTTGGGCAGTGCGGGAGGGGAAATTCCATGAGTGCGCGCATACGTTCGGGGTCGGGGCCTATTATCCCATTGCGTACTATGTAGCCCAGAATGGCTAGCCGGTCGGTACTAAAAACGCACTTGTCCTCGTTGTACGTGAGGTTCAACGCTTTGGCGGTCTGGAGGAATTTTTGGAGGTTGGCGTCGTGGTCCTGCTGATCGTGGCCGCAGATGGTTACATTGTCGAGATACGGGAACGTGGCCCGTAACCCATGTTGATCAACCATCCGGTCCATCTCCCGTTGGAAGACCGAGACCCCATTTGTGACGTCAAAAGGGACCCGTAGGAAATGGTATAATCGCCCGTCTGCCTCGAAGGCTGTGTACTTGCGGTCACTTGGGCGGATGGGGAGCTGATGGTAGGCGGACTTGAGGTCCACGGTGGAGAAGACTTTATACTGGGCAATCCGATTGACCATGTCGGATATGCGGGGGAGAGGGTACGCGTCTAGTTGTGTGTACCTGTTGATGGTCTGGCTATAGTCAATGACCATCCTTTGTTTCTCCCCTGTCTTCACTACTACCACCTGCGCTCTCCAGGGACTATTGCTGGCCTGGATTATGCCCTCCTTTAGTAGCCGCTGGACTTCGGACCGAATGAAGGTCCGGTCCTGGGCGCTGTACCGTCTACTCCTAGTGGCGACGGGTTTGCAATCCGGGGTGAGGTTCGCAAACAAGGACGGGGGTTGCACCTTGAGGGTAGCGAGGCCGCAGATAGTGAGTGGGGGTATGGGGCCGCCAAATTTAAACGTAAGGCTCTGTAGATTACATTGGAAATCTAATCCCAGCAAGGTGGGGGCACAGAGTTGGGGAAGGACGTTAAGTTTGTAGTTTTTGAACTCCCTCCCCTGCACCGTTAGGGTAAGTATGCAGAATCCCTGGATCTGTACGGAGTGGGATCCTGCAGCTAGGCAAATCTTTTGTGCGCTGGGATAGGTGGTCAAGGAACAGCGTCTTACCGTGTCGGGGTGTATAAAGCTTTCCGTGCTCCCGGAGTCGACTAGGCATGGCGTCTCGTGGCCGTTAATTAGGACCGTTGTCGTCGTCGTCTGGAGTGTCCGGGGCCGCGCCTGATCGAGCGTAACCGAAGCGAGCCGTGGTTGTAGTAGTGGGGTGGGGTCCGTTGTTGCCGTCCAAGATGGCGTCGGGGATGGACAAAATGGCCGCCCCCATACATCTCACGTGGCTGGGGGGTCACAAGATGGCGGCGGGGGTGGACAAAATGGCCGCCCCATGCGTCGTACAGGTCTGGGATGGTCCAAGATGGCGGCGCCCTTCCTCCCCTCGTGGTGGCCGGGACCCAAAATGGCGGCGTCTGCGGGTCGCACATGGTGTGCTGGGGGGTCTGGGGAGTGCTAGGACCGCGAGCGCTAGGACCGCGCGGAGCTCCCTCACTGCGAGCGCTAGGACCGCGTGGAGCTCCCTCACCGCGAGCTCTTGGACCGCGAGCGCTAGGACCGCGCGGAGCTCCCTCACCGGGGACAGCGGTGGTCGGGGCCCAAGTCGGCGGCGGCGGCGGGTCAGGCGTGGGGCCGCGAGCGCTGGGACCGGGCAGAGCTCCCTTGCCGGGGACAGCGGTGGTCGGGGCCCAGGTCGGCGGCCCCGGCGGGTCAGGCGTGGTGCCGCGAGCGCTGGGACCGTGCAGAGCTCCCTTGCCGGGGACAGCGGTGGTCGGGGCCCAGGTCGGCGGCCCCGGCGGGTGAGGCGTGGGGCCGCGAGCGCTGGGACCGTGCGGAGCTCCCTCGCCGGGGACAGCGGTGGTCAGGGTCCAAGTAGGTGGCGCCGGCGGGTCAGGCGTGGGGCGCGGGACGGGGGTTAGGGTGGCGTTAGGGACGCGAAAAACCCCCTCCTCTCCGTGGGGAGTGTTGGCCGGGACCCAAAGCGGTAGCGCCGGCGGCGGGTCATTCGTGGGCTGCGGGAAGGGGGGTTGGGGAGCGTAGGCGGCGTGCAGGGCTCCCAGTTCTCCCGGGACCGCGGTGGTCGGGACCCAGAGCGGCTGCGCCTGCGGGGCATCCGGGAGGGGGGGTAGTGGGTTTGCCGCGACGGGTACGTACGGGGCCCAATGGCCTGCCGCGCGGTCGGGGCCGTAGGCGCGGGTATTACGCGCGGCTACGTCTAGGGAGGCTGCTAGGGCCCGTGCCTCTGAGAGTCCTAGCGACTCTTTTTCTAGAAGTCTTTGGCGGATTTGGGAGGATTGTATACCTGCCACAAAAGCGTCGCGCATTAACATGTCCGTGTGTTCGTTTGCGTTCACCGACGGGCAGCTGCAGGCTCGTCCCAAAATCAGCAGCGCGGCGTAGAACTCGTCCATCGATTCTCCGGGAGCTTGCCGTCTCGTCGCGAGCTGGTAGCGAGCGTAGATTTGGTTAACTGGGCGAACGTAGAGACTTCTGAGTGCTGTGAACGCCGTCTGGAAATCGTCGGTGTCTTCAATGAGGGTGAAAATCTCCGCGCTCACCCTCGAGTGCAGGACCTGCAGTTTTTGTTCGTCTGAGACTCGGCCGGTGGTCGTCCTGATGTAGGCCTCGAAGCAAGTCTGCCAGTGTTTGAAGGCTGCTGCCGCATTCACTGCGTGGGGGCTGATCCTCAGGCATTCTGGAATGATCCTGAGCTCCATAGTCCTTTTTAGACACGCTTAATAAATTGTAGCGCACAAAGACTCCATGAGACGAACATAGTGAAGTCGATGAGGCTTTATTAAGCGTGTCTGTTCCCCAGCAGCCCGATAGTAAACTGGCATGCGGGGGAAGACACCGGCTTCTTATACTTCGCCTTCAGGGCGGAGCTTGAGGTCAACGGCCAACCGGGATCTGTCAGCCAATGACATTAGGGCTTCCAGTCCCACATGACCCCAATACATACTACCACAATAGTATCATAGAATGCCTACAGTGCAGAAGGAGGCCATTCAGCCCAAAAAGTCTGCACCAACCCTTTGAAAGGCCACCTACCTAGGTCCAATCCACCATCCTGTTCCTGCAACTTCACCTAAGGTCAATTTAGCATGGCCAATCCACCTAACCTGCATATCTTTGCACTGTGAGAGGAAACGGGAGAACACGGAAGAAGCCGATGCAGACATGGGGAGAAAGTACAAACTCCACAGTCAATCGAGGTTGAATCAAACCGGATCCCTGGCACTGTGAGGCAGCAGTGTGTAGAAGGGACTTTAGTTGGTGGACTAGCTGCCTTAATACTCTGTATTCATTTTAACCGGCTGCTTGACTATATTTCATGGAAATAGGCACTTAGCAAAGCATGATGGATATTTAGCCTTATTTTTAGTCAAGAGGTTCTGTATGAAACAGTCAGAAGGTCATACAATGTAAACAAGCATACAGCTGCACGCTGTATTGCTGACAGCAGACAATTATTATTTTTCTTAGGTGAGGAACTCAAGGCCTGTTATTAAACTCTAACTCCGGCCTGCTCGCTTTTCTGTCTTTTTTGCTAATCTAAAGAATGCATTTTGTCCTAGATATTGCTTACTGTAACATATAAATTGCTTGCCTTACCTCTGTAGAAGGGGGGCATTTGAAATGACTTTGGTCTCTCTAATCCCCCCAGCATCGAGCTGCAGTAAAATGCTGCTTAATTCATCCGTAACGCAGCATTTTACTGCAGCTCGACGCACTTGGTACGAGGTAATCCTTCTCTCTAAGACTAACTTTACCTACAAGCGAGCACCATCTATCAACCCTGCTGCACTCTTACCCGCGCCCTCGGAAGAAGAACATCTGTTTCATCATGACTGTGTACAATTGGTTGAAGCCATCACAACCCCTCGCCCTGATTTATTGAGTCACCAACTCGAAAATCAAGACATCATCTTTTTCACTGATGGGTCAGCGAACCGACCAAATGATACGACCCTCCTGGCCGGCTATGCAATAGTATCTCCAGTCGAGATGGTGGAAGCTTTTGCTCTGCCTTCGGGAACGTCTGCCCAAAAGGCTGAGTTATTCGCGCTTACTAGGGCATGTATTCTTGCTAAATGTAAGACAGTCAATATCTATACTGATTCTCGATATGCTTTTGGGATAGTACACGATTTTGGCCAACTGTGGAAAAATAAGGGGTTCATAACTTCCTCCGACCAACCTATTAAACATGCTAAATTGTTTTTAAACTTGCTAGATGCTGTTCAGCTGCCCAGCACGATAGCCGTTTTAAAGTGCGAAGCGCATACTACCGCAGACGATGAGGTCTCCAGTGGTAATAGATTTGCTGATAAAATAGCGAAAGAAGTGGCTCTCAAACCATAGCCACAACTGCAAGCTGCTGCAATAGAACTTCCGTCCACCATAACAGAATCAAAGTTAAAGCAGGCACAGGAGCAAGCCTCCCCACAGGAGCATCGCTCTTGGCTCAAAGCCGATTGCTACCAAGACAGCCATCAGATCTGGGTTCACCCCGATACCCGCGCAGCATGCCCCAGAAGTCTGTTTTTGCCACTATGCTGCCTTGCCCATGGGAAGCTGACTACCATACCCCCAGACACTTTAGGGATGACAGCATTTTCACAGAGTGGCTTGGATTTGGATGAGTATAGCCAGGCACAATAAGTCTCAGTCAAGGCACTGTCAGGCTGCTTCCTTTGCAAAAGACTGGAGCCTAAACTTGCACTAATGTAATGACCGCACTGTCACAGTTTAGACATGTAAAGCTGTGAAGTGTTTGGAGAATTTTACATATGTACTTTAGCCATTGCCCTTTTATAGTTGGATCCTTGTGATCTTTGTGCATTCCTATGAGAGGGGTGAATGGTCATCCAAACCCAATCACATTTGGCACCAGACTACGATGGATTGTCCAAGAACGTGCCCTCTGTGTTAAGTTGCCCAAATCTTTAATTGGCATTTTCACTCTTCCTAGTAATTCTCGGCTGAGCCTTGCCCAACATATCCTGACTCAGAATTTATTCGGGCTCCCCTTCAATCAGCCCAAAAGTGCAGTAGTTGACTCCTCCCACAAGCCTCCACTGGTAATTATTTTCTTTGGTTATTTTTCAAATGTGTCATTCCATTGGCTGTAAAAATGTTGCTGCTCCTCCTCTGCTATGAAGCCAGCTTCCAAACCCCACCCGCCATGACCATCATCTTGGAAGAGCATATGTGCAAGATTCTCTCCCTCCTATCATTGTCCTGCCTACACTCTAATTCTGGAACCAATCATAATTCTTGTAGCTATCCCGGTCCTCCCGTAAACCGCTTTCTATGGATGGCCTAATGCCCCATGTCAAGCTGACCCCTCCCTGTTATGTGGCCCTATTCAGTGACCTACTGAGACATCGAGTGCCCGTTCTTACTTAACAGTTCCCCATTAACAGGCTGCAGATGCCTCTGCTGACTGTGCCATTAGCGAACCAGTACCAAATCACCAATACCCAGGATCATAATGTGTGAGGGACTGACCACACCCTGCACGCCATGCAGTACAAGACTGACACAGCACAGGCAGGCCCTCCCCAAACTTGCAGTGGGACAAGGGCATCTGTGTCAGACACAACTTTTCAGAATAGTGCACATTGCCTCAGGACTGACTTTGCTTTCTGGCCCAGACTACATGGATGTGCCCCACCCCAAGATTGTCTCAATGCTCCAGTCATGTGCCTTTGTCTACTCTCCACTCCTGTGTTCCATTAACACTCCCCCCTCCACCAATTTGTGTGTCTCTGCCCACCCCCCACCCCTTCCCTCCCGGGGTTCAGTCAGCCCCACCCCACCCCCCCCCCAACCTTCAAGTCATGTGCCTCTGTCAGCCCCTTCCCTAGCCCCTGTAGTCTCAACACCACCCATGTCCACTACCCTTCAGTCAAGATTATACCTTCCCCTGTCTCTGTCTTGCATCACTGCTGTTCCGCCCCCCTCACCATCCAGAATGTGCCTTACAAATGCCACCCCATCCCCTCCCATGCCCTTTCCACGGTCTTGCCTGAGCAACCTTGACTAGGGGTTGCAGCAGACGTGAACGCAACGCAGTGCAAGTTATTCAAGTCACAAGTGAGATGCAGTTGGCCAGGTGCACGTCTATTATATCCGGTCAGGATTCATGTTGGCCTAATTAGCTGATTGGTGTGGATATTTGATTTGGAATGGAGGCATGATTTCAGTGAGCTCGATTTTTAATCAGCATTCGTGAGATGCAAAGGCATGCAAATACAGTTCTCTACTTGGCCCGTTGGACAACCCGACCCACTATAAACCTTGGGAGCAGAGAATTGCTGATCATTTTTACACTGGTGAGAAACTGATTTCTGGGCACATCCAAATTTTCAGGTCTCACCTGCTGTGATGTCTGACACTGGCAGACTGGAAAATCCCACCCATGATCACCAAGCTACCATACCCCACTCACAGATAGTTAACCTATTTGTACAGAACACAAGAAGGAATTCAGATAGTATATTAATCTTTAAGGTCAGGGGATTGTTGGACAGGAGGAAGGGAGTCTTTCAATTACATTGAACTTTGGTGAGGCCACAACTGAAGATTTGGGGTGCGATTTAACTGGAAAAAATCTGTCCAGTTTTGAGTATGTTTCGAGGGATATTTCTCAATGGATGCAGTGCTGAGAAACTTCCAATGGCACTTTGCCATTTTGTTGGCCTTGGGGAGTTTTTTTCCACTGAGGCTGCACTTAGAGTAATTTCCTGCTGGCCAGCCCAGCAGCACCGGCTCCTCGCAGATCAGGGCATCATTTTGACTGGATGCCTGGCACTGCCAGGATGCCAGGCTGGCAGTGCAAAGGTACATTAATGACAGGTGCCACCCTGCCCTGTCCCTGACCACCCTGGTGTTTGTAATAGCCTGGGAGACCACCACAGGTGCCATTACGATTGGTCTATGTAAGTGGAAGCCAGCACTGAACAGCGCCCTGGAGAGGTCACCCAGACACAGTCGTTAGGTCCAAGGCGCCAGGAAAATCCCGCTGACGCATATTTATACATTTATATTTAAATATGCAAATCTGGCTCATGCCCATTGAGGGTGAGATTCAGATTGTGACGTCTCGAGAGACTTTGTTAAATCTCGCGAGGCGTTTTGAATAGCGGAAATCGCAAGAGGCCTCTCGTGAAATTTAATGGGCTCGTCCCGAAACTAAGTCGAGCACGATGAGACCATTAAATCTTTCCTTTGATCTCCTTCGCTAAGTAAGGATATAATTGCTTTAAATCGGGTGCGTAAAAGATTCACATGATTGATATCTGGGATAAGGTGATAGTCCGACGAGGAGAAATTGAATAGAACGGGCCCACAGTCTCAGGCTTTTGGAGAATGAAAAGTGTAGCAGGGAGTTTTGAGAGGCACGGTGGCTTTAATAAGAAAATATACTTAAAAATCATATGAAGTAATATACTGGATTAAAGCTGCAGTAAAACTATCTAGGTTTGTCTTCAGGCCTTGTAGTAATATGCAATTAATTACTGTGGTAGTATGTATTGGGGGTCATGTGGGACTGAAAGCCCTAATGTCATTGGCTGACAGATCCCGGGTCCTGGTTGGCCGTTGACCTCATACTCCGCCCTGAAGGCGAAGTATAAGAAGCCGGTGCCTTCCCCCACAGGCCAGTTTACTATCGGGCTGCTGGGGAACAGACACGCTTAATAAAGCCTCATCGACTTCACTCTATTTGTCTCACGGAGTCTTTGTGCGCCACAATTTATTAAGCGTGCCTAAAAAGGACTATGGAGCTCAGGATCATTCCAGAATGCCTGAGGATCAGCCCCCACGCAGTGAATGCGGCAGCAGCCTTCAAACACTGGCAGACTTGCTTTGAGGCCTACATCACATCGACCACAGGCCGAGTCTCAGATGAACAAAAACTGCAGGTCCTGCACTCGAGGGTGAGCACGGAGATTTTCACCCTCATTGAAGACACCCGCGATTTCCAGACGGCCTTCACAGCACTCAGAAGTCTCTACGTTCGCCCAGTTAACCAAATCTACGCTCGCTACCAGCTCGCGACGAGACGGCAAGCTCCCGGAGAATCGATGGACGAGTTCTACGCCGCACTGCTGATTTTGGGACGAGCCTGCAGCTGCCCGTCGGTGAACGCAAACGAACACACGGACATGTTAATGCGCGATGCTTTTGTTGCAGGTATACAATCCTCCCAAATCCGCCAAAGACTTCTAGAAAAAGAGTCACTAGGACTCTCAGAGGCACGGGCCCTGGCAGCCTCGCTGGACGTAGCCGCGCGTAATACCCGCGCCTACGGCCCCGACCGCGCAGCAGGCCATTGGGCCCCGTACGTACCCGCCGCGGCAAACCCCCTACCCCCCCCCCGGACACCCCACAGGCTTGCGCAGTCCAAACGGCGAGTCGCACCGGGGGCGCCCGCTGTTATTTCTGCGGCCAGGCGAAGCACCCCCGACAACGCTGTCCGGCCCGCGCAGCCATCTGCAAAAGCTGCGGGAAAAAGGGCCACTATGCGGTGGTGTGCCGGTCCCGCGTGGTCGCCGCCGTCCCGGGAGAACAGGGAGCCCTACAGGCAGTCTATGCCTTCCAACCCCCCCCCCAGCACGCCATGTGCGACCCCCAGGCGCCGCCATTTTGGGTCCCGACCACCGCGGCCCCGGGAGAACTGGGAGCCCTGCACGCTGCCTACGCTCCCCAACCCCCCTCCCCGCAGCCCATGTACGACCCGCCGCCGGCGCTCCCGATTTGGGTGCCGGCCAACACTCTCCACGGAGAGGAGGGGTTTTTTCGCATCCCGAACGCCACCCTCACCCCCGTCCCGCGCCCCACGCCTGACCCGCCGGCGCCACCTACCTTGACCCCGACCACCGCTGTCCCCGGCGAGGGAGCTGCGCGCGGTGCCAGCGCTCGTGGCCCCACGACTGACCCGCCGGAGCCGCCGACCTGGGCCCTCACCCCCGTCCCGCGCCCCACGCCTGACCCGCCAGCGCCGCCGACCTGTGCCCTCACCCCCGTCCGGCGCCCCACGCCTGACCCGCCAACGCCGCCGACCTGGGCCCTCGCCCCCGTCCCGCGCCCCATGCCTGACCCGCCAGCGCCGCCGACCTGGGCCCTCACCCCCGTCCCGCACCCCACGCCTGACCCGCCAGCGCCGCCGACCTGGGCCCTCACCCCCGTCCCGCGCCCCACGCCTGACCCGCCGGCAATACAACTTACCTGGACCCCGATCTCTGTCCCCGGCGAGGGACCTCCTCACGGTCCCAGCGCTCGCAATACTGACCCGCCGGCCTTGGCCCCGACCACCGCTGTCCCCGGCGAGGGAGCTCCGCGCGGTCCTAGCGCCCGCGGCCCTGGCGCTCGCAGCCAAGGAACTCCGCGCGGTCCTAGCGCCCGCGGCCCGGGCGCTCGCAATACAGGAACTCCGCGCGGTCCTAGCGCCCCCAGACCCCCCAGCACTCAATGTGCGACCTGCAGACGCCGCCATTTTGGGTCCCGACCACCACGAGGGGAGGAGGGGCCCCGCCATCTTGGACCGCCCCCGACCTGTACGACGCATGGGGGCGGCCATTTTGTCCACCCCCGACGCCATCTTGTGACCCCTCAGCTACGGGCGAGGTATGGGGGTGGCCATTTTGTCCATCCCCGACGCCATCTTGGATGGCAACAACAGACCCCACCCCACTACTACAACCACGGCTCGCTTCGGTTACACTCGATCAGGCTCGGCCCCGGACTCTCCAGACGACGACAACAACGGTCCTAATTAACGGCCACGAGACGCCATGCCTAGTCGACTCCGGGAGCACGGAAAGTTTTATACATCCCGACACGGTAAGACGCTGTTCCTTAACTACCTTCCCCAGCGCACAAAAGATTTGCCTAGCTGCAGGATCCCACTCCGTACAGATCCAGGGATTCTGCATAGTTACCCTAACGGTACAGGGGAGGGAATTCAAAAACTACAAACTTAACGTCCTTCCCCAACTCTGTGCCCCCACCTTGCTGGGCTTAGATTTTCAATGTAACCTACAGAGCCTTACGTTTAAATTCGGCGGCCCCATACCCCCACTCACTATCTGCGGCCTCGCCACCCTCAAGGTGCAACCCCCGTCCTTGTTTGCGAACCTCACCCCGGATTGCAAACCCGTCGCCACTAGGAGCAGACGGTACAGCGCCCAGGACCGGACCTTCATTCGCTCCGAAGTCCAGCGGCTACTAAAGGAGGGCATAATCCAGGCCAGCAATAGTCCCTGGAGAGCGCAGGTGGTAGTAGTGAAGACAGGGGAGAAACAAAGGATGGTCATTGACTATAGCCAGACCATCAACAGGTACACACAACTAGACGCGTACCCTCTCCCCCGCATATCCGACATGGTCAATCGGATTGCCCAGTATAAAGTCTTCTCCACCGTGGACCTCAAGTCCGCCTACCATCAGCTCCCCATCCGCCCAAGTGACCGCAAGTACACAGCCTTCGAGGCAGACGGGCGATTATACCACTTCCTAAGGGTCCCTTTTGGCGTCACAAACGGCGTCTCGGTCTTCCAACGGGAAATGGACCGAATGGTTGATCAACATGGGTTACGGGCCACGTTCCCGTACCTCGACAATGTAACCATCTGCGGCCACGATCAGCAGGACCACGACGCCAACCTCCAAAAATTCCTCCAGACTGCCAAAGCCTTGAACCTCACGTACAACGAGGACAAGTGCGTTTTTAGCACCGATCGGCTAGCCATTCTGGGCTACATAGTGCGCAATGGGATAATAGGCCCCGACCCCGAACGTATGCGCGCACTCATGGAATTTCCCCTCCCGCACTGCCCAAAAGCCCTGAAACGCTGCCTGGGTTTCTTTTCCTACTACGCCCAGTGGGTCCCCCAGTACGCAGACAAGGCCCGCCCCCGAATACAGACCACGACTTTCCCGCTGTCGACAGAGGCTTGCCAGGCTTTCAGCCGCATCAAAGCGGACATCGCAAAGGCCACGATGCGCGCCATCGACGAGTCCCTCCCCTTCCAGGTCGAGAGCGACGCCTCTGACGTAGCTCTCGCGGCTACCCTTAACCAAGCGGGCAGACCCGTGGCCTTCTTCTCCCGAACCCTCCACGCCTCAGAAATCCGCCACTCCTCAGTGGAAAAGGAAGCCCAAGCCATAGTGGAAGCTGTGCGACATTGGAGGCATTACCTGGCTGGCAGGAGATTCACTCTCCTCACTGACCAACGGTCGGTAGCCTTCATGTTCGATAATGCACAGCGGGGCAAGATTAAGAACGACAAGATCTTGCGGTGGAGGATCGAACTCTCCACCTTCAACTATGAGATCTTGTAGCGGCCCGGAAAGCTGAACGAGCCGTCTGATGCCCTATCCCGCGGGACATGTGCCAACGCACAAATTGACCGCCTCCAAGCCCTCCACGAGGACCTCTGCCACCCGGGGGTCACTCGGTTTTACCACTTCATCAAGTCCCGCAATCTCCCATACTCCTTAGAGGAGGTCCGTACAGTCACAAGAGACTGCCACATCTGCGCAGAATGCAAACCGCATTTTTTCAGGCCAGATGGAGCGCACCTGATTAAGGCTTCCCGTCCCTTTGAACGCCTCAGTCTCGATTTCAAAGGGCCCCTCCCCTCCACCGACCGCAACGCGTATTTCCTTAATGTAGTGGACGAATACTCCCGCTTCCCTTTTGCCATTCCCTGCTCCGACATGACCGCGGCCACAGTCATTAAAGCCCTGAACAGCATATTCACACTGTTCGGTTACCCCGCATACGTCCACAGCGACAGGGGGTCCTCCTTCATGAGTGACGAGCTGCGCCAGTTCCTGCTCAGCAAGGGTATAGCTTCAAGCAGGACGACCAGCTACAACCCCCGGGGGAACGGGCAAGTAGAAAGGGAGAATGGCACGGTCTGGAAGGCCGTCCTACTGGCCCTACGGTCCAGGGATCTCCCAGTTTCACGGCGGCAGGAGGTCCTCCCGGACGCTCTCCATTCCATCCGGTCGTTATTATGTACAAGCACTAATCAAACGCCGCACGAGCGTCTCCTTGTCTTCCCTAGGAGGTCCTCCTCTGGAACGTCGCTGCCGACCTGGCTGGCGGCCCCAGGACCCATCCTGCTCCGAAAGCATGTGCGGGCACATAAGGCGGACCCGTTGGTCGAAAGGGTTCACCTCCTCCACGCAAACCCCCAGTACGCCTACGTGGAGTACCCCGACGGCCGACAGGACACGGTCTCCCTGCGGGATCTGGCGCCCGCCGGCACCACGCACCCCCCCCGGCACCATCAACCCAACCGCCCCCCTTCCTGCCACCGCCGCACCCCGCGACCGCCCCCTTCCCAGGAGATTCAGTCCCCCTCCCCTTTGCACCGATGGCTGAAACGTGCGGCTCCCGGAGGCGACAACGCTGGTACAAGCACCACCACCACCGCCGGGGCCGAGGCGATCGACACGGACGACCAGTCCGCCCGACCGACTCGTGGCGTCGATGTAAAACAAAGATGGACTGTCCAATGAACATTTTGTTTTTCCTATATCCTCTGTAAATAGTTGTAACAGGACGATACTGTCCAATACGGTACTACCATGTAACTGTTCTATCCTCCCAGGACCAGTACTGTAAACCCTTACCACCATACGAAGCATCACCCCGCCGGGTTCATTTTTGACAAGGGGTGAATGTGGTAGTATGTATTGGGGGTCATGTGGGACTGGAAGCCCTAATGTCATTGGCTGACAGATCCCGGGTCCTGGTTGGCCGTTGACCTCATACTCCGCCCTGAAGGCGAAGTATAAGAAGCCGGTGCCTTCCCCCGCAGGCCAGTTTACTATCGGGCTGCTGGGGAACAGACACGCTTAATAAAGCCTCATCGACTTCACTCTATTTGTCTCACGGAGTCTTTGTGCGCCACAATTACCATCAAATTCAATGCATGGAAATAAAGTTTGAGAAGACTTGATTTCAAAAGAGCACGTTGGTTTATTCTTAGAACAGAACCGTCAGTCGCTATCACAATATACGAGTGAGGTGCTGCTTGGTGTATGGCATTAGCTAAGTCAGACCATCCTCCAGTGGGAATCTGAATTTTCACTTGATCATCTGCATCAATCGGTTCCAGCGATTCCGCATGTTGATTGTAATATTTCTCCTGAAGATGCTTTTGATGCTGCATTTTCTCCATGACTTGCTGAAGATCAGGATCAGCTAGTTGTAAACATGGAAGAGTAGTACGCAACAATCTTTTCATTAACAACTGTGCAGGAGATAAACCCATTGAGAGAGGAGTAGCCCTATAATTCAATAAAGCTGAGTACATATCTGAGCCAGAGTCAAGTGCTTTCTTGAAAACTTGTTTCACGATGTGAACGTCTTTTTTTTTACCTTGTCATTAGATTGGGGATAAAGAGAATTAGATGTGATATGAGCAAAATTATACTTTCGAGCAAATTCTGTCCAATCATTACGATTACTCGTTGTAACATTGCATCTTTTTCAGTTTCTGCTCTGATGAGCTGGAGTTTTCCATCGGAGACAGGAAGAGTTTCAACTAAGAGTTGCGCTTGAACTTCTACAAGTTGAACTATCTCAGGCTGCTGTTCACCTTTTTCAGTAGCACGAGATAAAGCATCAGCAATCACAAGGTCTTTCCCTGGAGTGTAGACCAGTTGAAAATCGTACCTTCATAGTTTCATAATTATTCGTTGCAGTCTTGGAGTCATATCATTCATATCTTCCTTGATTATATGGACAAGTGAAAGGTGATCTGTTTCAACCGTGAACATTAGAAGTCCATACACGTAGTCATGGAATTTCTGGATTCCCGTTAGCAAGCCTAAACACTCTTTCTCAATTTGAGGGTAACATTGTTCCGTAGTTGTCATAGATCTGGATGCATATGCAATGGGTCTCCATTGAGCATCATCATTCTTTTGAAGTAGAACTGCGTCAATTCTATTTTGACTCCCGCCTGTGGAAATTTTCATTTCTCGCCCAGGGTCAAAGAAGGAAAGGACAGGGGCGGTGGTCAGTGCTGACCTTAGACTAGACCATTCTTTTGTATGCTCTGCATTCCATGAGAAGACAATATTCTTCCTTATGAGGTGTCGCAAAGCAGTTGTTTGTGCAGCAAGTTTCGGGATGAATTTTCCCAGGAAATTTATTATACCAAGGAATCTCAGTACTGCTTTCTTGTCTTCTGGGATGGACATTTTCTGGATAGCATCATTCTTGTCATCATCTGTGTGGTGTTGGGTGCTCTGGTGCACAGATGAGCCAACACAGTTGTATGTGGTACAACTCTATTTTATTTTAACTCTTATAATACAGTTCGTTCTGGATACTCTGCACGTGCTGTCTCCCTGAGTGTTTCGTGTAGCAGGTCTGTCCTGGTCCTCCTCTCCAGCTAATACTGACCACCGGGTGTCGTGTCTGTGCTTTTATATCTTTCTGTCATTGGTTGTGGTGTTGTGTGTTCTGATTTGTCTGTTGGTGTGTCTATCATGATGTGTGTGTTTGAATATCATGACATCCCCCCTTTTTACAAAGATATGTGCCTACGTGGTTATAAATATAATCGTGTCGTGAATGCATCTAAGAGTGTGTGCGTGTGTTGTGTATATGACGTAACTATTTACATGGGGCGATGTCGGGTGCGTCACACTAACAAGGTTGTACCATAACAAAACATGGATGCGAGAAAAAAAAAACTTGAACAGTGGTCCGGTCAGACGATATCTGGAACAATAAACAACAACAGGTTATAATACAGAAATGTTTGACTTTTTGAACGTATGAACAGCGTTATAAGTCCAGTCTAATGGGTGACCGCCTCAAGAATGGGCTGGTCCTCAAGCCGGTTCAGCTGTGGAGATTTGTGGTCACACTGGTTCACCTTGGACTGTTGGAGGTGATGCTGTTGCCGAAGTCTCTACTTTTCCATTTGTTGTACTTCGTGCAGTGCTTGGTTTTTCATTCGTGCAAATATAACATTCAACATCTTCGTTAGTGTTGCCTTGGCTGTGGTTTGGTTCTGGTGGCGATGGAAGGGGCATGATCCATGGCATCTCCACGAAGTCATCCTTGGGAACCAGTGGAGGATCCGGCGTGTGCGTACGGTTCAGTTGCGAGCGTGGAAGGCGGCGCAAAGCTCGCTGATTGCGCCTACGCACCAATCCATCCGCCCTGCATGCCAGGAACAAGGTGGAGTCTTTTTTCTTTTTATGTTTGTGGTGGACGGCATCTTGTAGCCGATGGGTCGTTGCCATCGAAGTAGCACCATCACTAATATCATGCAAGGCGATGACTGTGCCAGATGTGGAAGTTGGCCGAAACCGTGCACGCTGGTTCCGGCCACCTGCTGTGCCGGAAGGGCGACTCCGCAGAGAAACGTCGAAGCATGTCGCCTTGGAGAGAGAATTGTTGCTCGCATCAACGTCTGGCGATGGCGCGAATTGGTGTGTCCATCTTGGACCGCCGGTGCTGGTTGCCACTGCCGACCCAGTGGGACTGCCACGCGATCCATTCCCTGTCGCCGTGGCATCCGCCGTCACCCTGAGCGTGCCATCACCGAGGCCGCGACACCGCCCGTCTAGAGCAAGGTCTGGCGTGCGCGAATCAGAGTCGGCGCTTGGCTGCTCCCCATCTGGAGTCCGGTCTGCCTTCCGTCGATGCCCCCCGTCCGGAGTCCCAACAGGTTCACTGGAGGCAGCCGAGATTCCCTGAAGCTGCACTTCTGGAGTCGGAACATGCAGGAATGCACCAACCAGTGGAGCGGCTCGAGCCATCGATGGTGGAAGCGGTGCGCCGCCACCGCAGTCGTCAGTGGTCCCACCGTGATCGTCGAGTGCCTCGGTACGCACTAGGCGAGGTCTGTCACCTTGCACCTTTTGCATGGGAAGTGGGATGCTGTCGTCACTCGTCTCACATCCCGTGGATAGATCCTCATTAGCAGCTTGCTGTTCACTAGGGTTGGGTAAATTGTCAGAGTTTTCATCTGGTGGTGCACACCATGTCGGTGGACTGTCATTGTCTTGCCGTTGTCCTTCATTTGGGCTTTTCTTCTTTGGAATTTTAAATCTTCCCCCAGACATTGCAGAACCTTGTTTATTACCCCCAAATTCTCCCATATGTATGGTCTCGAATATAGGATCCAATGTTTCTATCGACATTGTACTATTTTCCAAAGAACATTCCGTTTCACTTTTCTTCTCAGGTACCTCATATGTATCTTTGTCTAATGTACATGCCTTCATGGTCTCTGGGTCTGAGTTTGCTGGGACTGGCATGGTCACAGTCTCTCTTTTACTGTTCTCAATTGCCCACATTATACTCCCCATACATAACTGCTTAATCACTGGGGTTAGTGTGGTACAATGGATAATCGGGTCGACCTTATCTGCATCTTCACCATTAGTGGAAAGCACACTTGGTTCACTTGAAACTGCTGTGGGTTTTAAATTCGTTATCTGGCTACTCGATGTCGGTGTCCTCAGGATTCTTGCTCCAATGTTCTGCTCATTTATCAGTGGAGTGTGTATAGGTTCAATGCAATTAATGTTCCCCTCAAGGTTTGAAGAGTCATTACTGACTAACTGCTGGTCTCCGAAGTTGGGACTTTGCGGCGTTGTGTTGAAGGGAGACATTTGTCCCTGCTGTAGATATGATTCAGGTTGTGTTATTTCCATTACCTGAGGATCAATGTCTTGTCCATTTTTTTGATTCGTACTAAAACACTGGCAATTCTCAGTCTGCTCCTTGCAAGTTAAACATTCAATTAATTTCTTTAGCAAATCCTCAGCATCCTTCTGTGGCCGTGCAGCATTATTAATCTCTGTTCGGCTATAATGATCCTGAAGGTCAGCGCATAAACCTTTTTTCTTCGGGCTTGGACGAGGCGATTCCTTTGGCTTGTCTTCAGTTGGGCTTGAACAGTCTTCAGCGCTGTGCCCTTCATTGTAGCATGAGAGACCGTCATGGTCATGCTGCTGTGCAGTGGAGCATGGTAGGCTGTTATAGCCTTCTTGCTGTTCACGTGAGCATGGCAGACTTGCATCGTCTGCCGCTGGTTGGTCAGGAGAGGTTGCTAGACCCTCATGGTCTTGTTCCTGCAAGGACCGCACATTGGAGTCTTGCGTTGCTTCTATCGTGGAGGCTGTCCACGAGCTCTCTGTGGAGGCTTGTGACACTGGAGTCACTTCTTGTTCATGCAAGGACTGCGCTCTGGAGTCTTGCATGTCTTCTTTCATAGAGTCGGGAACGTTGAGCGGGACGTGGACCACGCTCTGTGTGGCAGCAGGGCGCTCTCCGTGTGCTTGCACCGCTCCCTGTCTGTTAATGTCAGGCTGCAGCATCATCCGGTACTGATAAGTTGGGACATCATATCTGCTGGATTGAAGATCCTCAAATCCGAAAAATGAATCCGCATCTGCGTCGGATTCAATGTGGGGGCCGCCAATGTGCAACACGAAAGGTTCGTCCGAGTCATAGTCGTATAGGACCACGGAGCTATCATTGGGCTCGCGAGGTCCGGAAACACTGTAAAGATCGTCATCGAAGTATTCGAGATCGGAATCATCGGCTTGTGCGTAGGTAACTGCTTGTCGGAGGGTTCTTCGGAGGTCAAATTCATCTCCTGGGTCAATTTGCGGTAATGTGCTGTCATTCCAGGTGAGGGAAGGTTGTTTTACAGCTTTAACAGATTTTTGTTTTTTTGATTTGGGACGTTTCCCTTTTAAATTGGATTTGGGACGTTTCCCCTTTAAATTGGTGCAGTCTGGGGCCTCTGACATCCTGACGCTCGGTATGTAGCACGTAGGAAGCGACTGCGCATGCTCAGATCGCTGTTCCTTTATTGATGGCCGTTTTCTTGACTGCGCATGCGCAGCATCTCGCGCATGCGCAAACGAAATTTCGGTTCTGCGCACTGCTCGCGCAACTGTGCTAGCATGATACCTTTAGCAAGATGGCCGCCGACCTCGACCCAGCCCTCTCTCAGGCCCGGGATTTCGGCCTCTGGGAATTCGGGCTCCGGGATCCCAGCCACGAGGTGAGTACTGCAGCTTTTCTTACCTTTACTTGCCGATTGGATTGCGTTTTCTTCACAGTACTTGGAGAATTTGTCCAGGACTGCCTGGTAATCGTACCTTTGCTGCCTCCTGAAGAACCAGAACCTTGTGAATATTTCTCTTGCCCTTGCACCGGCGATGGTGAGGAGAAATTCAATGTTTTCGCTATCATCCAGGTCTTGGAGTTCAGCTGCCACCAGGAACAATTTGAACACTTGCCGGAATCGCCGCCAGTTTTCGCGGAGATCGCCGTAGCACTGGAGCGGCTGCGGAACCGGGAGCTCTATCATTTTGCCTGGGCACTGCTGGTTGTCTGTGTACACCAAGGTATGCCGGCAGGTATCGATCCACTCCTGTACCATGTGGTGTTGGGTGCTCTGGTGCACAGATGAGCCAACACAGTTGTATGTGGTACAACTCTATTTTATTTTAACTCTTATAATACAGTTCGTTCTGGATACTCTGCACGTGCTGTCTCCCTGAGTGTTTCGTGTAGCAGGTCTGTCCTGGTCCTCCTCTCCAGCTAATACTGACCACCGGGTGTCGTGTCTGTGCTTTTATATCTTTCTGTCATTGGTTGTGGTGTGATGTGTTCTGATTTGTCTGTTGGTGTGTCTATCATGATGTGTGTGTTTGAATATCTTCACAATCTGGTTGCACACCATCTTCAGATATTTGATAACCCAGAAATTTTAAGGTTGAGATGCCAAAGTTATACTTGGCCCGATTAAGGTTTAATCCATACTTCTGTATTCTTTGTAAGACCTGCAAGAGTCTTGCATTGTGTTCTTGATGAGTAGATGACCATATTATGATGTCATCGACATATACACAAACTCCATCTATGCCTTCTGAGGAGGTTGTGGAGTTTCTTCCTGCACTACATGCCAGTCGGGCACCGTTGCCCATGGCACCGATCGTCTCTGCCACCTGCACCCAGGTACGCTGCTCTCCTTCCAGCCATCTGTTGACTGGGATGGTGTGCATGGGGGGATGGATTGTTTAAGTGCAGCTACGGCGTGTGAACCACATGCGCGCAAATCATGGACCCAGTGAATCCGGCACCATTTTCTATGGAATTGGTTGTGTTCCATGTGGTGCTGGTGCTAGCCCATTTAAAGTAGCTGAATCGGTGCAGCTGTTGCGCCATTATTCCTGTCGTAAAATGGCACGCTTTCCACGCCGGCGTCGGCACTTAGTCTCAAAATCGGAGAATCCAGCCCAAAGTGTTTAACCCACTAATCCCATTTAAATGCTTGCAAATGCCGGTTTTGCATGCTGACACGCAAACCCTTTTATCGCCACTAGCGAGGGACTGGAGTATAGCGCCCGAATCGGTGCCGGGCACGGACCTCAATTTTGGTTGATCGCTCGATTCTCCACCTGATCATGGTTCACGATTTCAGCATTGCAAAGTGGTGAATTTCACCCATTAGCTTACAATTATATTCAATCATAAAATGAAATTTAAGAATTAGACATTAGAATGAATCAACAAGAACAGCATTAATTGTTTAAAAGAAATAACAAAGCGAAAGAGAAATCTGGAAAATACCTTTAAAATAGTAAGGAAATCTTGTGTCCACACCTTTTCTCTTTAAAAATCCTCCAGCAAAAGCCACCGTTACTGGATGTTCCCTACTCCTATTACGTCATTAGGAGGATGGCTTTGCCAGTATTGCGCTAAGCTGAGGTCTGCAAGACACTCTTCGATGCTGTGTTCCTTTGCAGGGCTGGTTTATTATTGCATTTTCTGGTTCTATTTTCGGCAGGCCCTCTCTCTCGAAAGGCTGACAGAAGTTATGGACCCACTTGTTTAGCAATTAAAGTTTTAACTGTGGATAAATGCAGGTTTTGTGAGGGCCACAAATAATCCAGCACGAGTTTTAAGGATACAAAGAAATAACATTTATTTACAATAACATATATATACACAACAGCAGCAACCTCGCTTGCTGCTCACTCCTTCCTGGCTGGTTCTAAACTGGCCAGCTTTATTTATACAGGGAGTCTGCTAATGATTTCTCCGCTCCCCTCATTGGGGAAGCTCATACTCCCACAGGATTGTGGGATTGTCATTAGTCCCCAGCCAATGGTAAGCAGGCAGGTTATAACATCCCTCCCCCCCCAAAGTCCAAGGAATCCACCGAAGACACTGGCGAAGGAGGTCGTCGGACTTGTTTTGCCGCAGGCCGGACACCATTTGCATGAGGCGCTGGATTGGGCAGCGTGAAACGAGATGGAGACCGCCGCTTCCGTGATGAATGGCGTAACGGTTGTACATCCACGGCCCGTGGGCCCAAGGATTCCCCCTCTGATGCGTCCTGTGTCTCCATCTCAGAGTCAGAGTCTGCTGCCTCCGTCATCTCGGCGTCTCCCTCTCCATGCGGTTCTGTAACGACCTGCGCAGGCTTTGAGTGAGGCACCAGAGGAAGATTGTGAGGACTACTTTCCATTGTCTCTGGTCTCTGTGGCTGTAGAAATGAGCTCCAGGGGTGGGGAATCTTTGGATGGGATAGACTTCAGGACCGAACGTGGTCTACATGTTTGCGCTGGAGACGACCCTGGGCTTGCACCTGGTAAGAGATAGGGCCCGTTTGGCGAAAGATTATGCCAGGGACGCACTGGGCACCACCAGCAAAATTCCGAATGACTACTTGGTCACCGGGTGCAAACTGTTGAATCGGCCCATTAGGAGTTCTGTGGGGGTGGTCCTATACGAAAACAAAAAGCGAGCCAGTCTTGTGTCCATTGACCCGGAAGACTGCTTCTTTAGGCCTCGTTTGAATGTCTGCACTGCGCGCTCCGCCAACCCATTTGAAGCCGGGTGGTAAGGGGCAGTGCGGATATGGCGTATGCCGTTCATCTTCATGAACCTCGCAAACTCCTCACTTGTGAATGGAGTGCCGTTATCCATGACCAGCACCTCAGGGAGGCCATGCGTATTGAAGGACAAACGCATCTTCTCAATTGTTCCGCAGGACGTTGTGCCTAGCATATTATGCACCTCTAGCCATTTAGACTGGGCATCGATTAATGGAAGGACCATGGATCCTTGAAAAGGGCCGGCGAAATCCGCATGCAAGCGCGCCCAAGGCCGCCCTGGCCATTCCCAGTGATGTAGGGGCGCGGCCGGCAGAAGCTTCTGATGCTCCTGGCAAATGGAGCAGTTTTGGGCCACCTTCTCAATCGGTGTCAAGGCCTGGCCACCAGACATAACTCCGGGCCAACATTTTCATTTTGGTCACACCTGGATGCCCATTGTGCAAGTCTCTTAGTATCAGCTCCTGTCCTTTTTCTGGGACAATCACACACGTCCCCCACAAGAGGATGCCGTCTTCCACACTGAATTCTGACAGCTTGGAGGAAAACGCCCGCAACTCGCCTGGGAGCTGTCTATGCTGCCCACCAGACTGGACTATGTGCCGAACCTTTGACAGGACTGGCTCCGTCTGGGTCCACTCACGGATCTATGCTGCCGTGACAGGCAAGGTGTCCATAAAATTTAGGGTTGCAACCACCTCACCGGTCATGGGGGTCGACATGGGGCCGGTCGATAAAGGCAATTGGCTCAGTGCGCTATCTGCGTTCCTGGTTTGTGCTCCAGAGAATACTTGTATGCAGCGAGCAACAGAGCCCAGCGCTGGATCCGTGCAGAAGCAATGGGTGGTATTGGCTTATCCTCTCTGAAAAGTCCCAGCAGAGGCTTATGATCATTCACAATAGTGAAGTGACGGCCATATACGTAATGGTGGAAACGTTTCACCGCAAAGACCACTGCCAGGCCCTCCATCTCGATCTGCGCGTACTTTTTTTTCGCTGCAGTTAATGTGCGGGAGGCGAATGTTATCGGCCGCTCGGCCCCATTCTCCATCTTGTGGGACAGGACGGCCCCAATACCATACGGGGATGCATCACATGTGACGAGCAAAGCCTTTCCAGAATCACAGTGGGTTAGTAACCCAGACGACGACAATTGTTGTTTTACCCGCCAGAAAGCGGTTTCTTGCGGCTGACCCCAAACCCAGGTGTGATTTTTCTTTAGCAGAAGGTGCAACGGGGCCAGCATAGTTGCCAGATTGGGGAGGAACTTCCCGTAATAGTTTACGAGGCCGAGAAAAGAACGAAGATGAGAAGTGTCAGTCGGGGCGGTGGCCTGTTGAATCCCGCACCTTTTCTGCGACGGGGTGCAAACCTTTGCGGTCCACCCGATAACCCAGGTAGACTACTTCCTTTGCCTGAAAGACGCACTTTGTGCGACGTAAACGGACTCCAGTCTCTGAAAAGCGTCTAAGGACAGCCTCCAGATTTTCCAAATGTTCCTTCTCCGACGTCCCTGTGATCAAAACGTTCGACTTGGATACGGGCTACGGCCCCTTTTATTTTCCCCAAACCGGGCTGGAATACATCTGGGTATCGTCCTAGCACCTCAGTCAACCCTCCAGAAACTGGTTGGAGGATGTGCTGCCACTGCAACCGCAAATGGAGCAACCAGTCCCGACCCAACAGGCTGGGCCCATGGCCACGTACCACGATAAGTGGGAAACGCACCTCCTGGCGTCCATAAACAACAGGGGTCATCGTAGTTCCTGCAATGTCCAATAGTTCCCCCCTGTAGGTGGCCAACCTGACCTGTGTGTCGGTTAATGCAAGGGTCTGTATAACCTGCTTGATGCGGTCGAATGTCCCCTGGGCGATCACGGACATCGCTGCGCCAGTGTCCAACTCCATCTCAAGCGGGTGACCATTGACCCGTACTGTCACCTTAATGGGGGCCATCGGGGAGCTGCCACACAATGCAGCTGCAGGCAGTCGTCCTCCGTCTCCACGTCCTCAGGAGTAGTCACCACAGGTTCATCCACATGGAAGGTACTGCCCCTGGGCTGGCCCTAGTTTTGGTCGGAATGACAGCGCCTCTGGCGCCCCCAGGACCGGCATCCGCGACGGGGTCGGCGCCCACAAGTCTGATGTGGACATGGCTCCTCATCCATTGGTTCTGGAGAAGGCTCCCTTTGGGGAGGAATGTCCGATGGCCACTGGCGTCGATCTGGACGTCGCCTCGCCCAAGGTACCGCAGGGATGCGGGGGACGTTTTCGGACGGAAGAGGTTGCGCCCCAAGGCATGCACCTCCATTCCCTGTAGCTCCTGCACTCCTCGTTCTGTGCTCTCTCGGGACAATACTATTTGAATGGCCTGTTGAAAAGTCAATGTTGGCTCAGCTAACAACTTTCTCTGGGTGGCCGCATTGTTAATACCGCAAACCAAACGGTCGCGTAACACTTCTGACAAGGTCTCACCATAGTCACAGTACTCTGCAATCCTGCGTAGCCTGGATAGAAACTCGGCGAGGGATTCTCCTGGGGTCCTCTCAGCGGTATTAAACCAGTAACGTTGGACTATCGTGGACGGGGTTGGGTTAATATGTTGCCCCACTAAGTTCACAAGTTCATCAAATGTTTTGGTGTCCGGCGCAGCTGGGTATGTAAAGCTCCTAATCACCCCAAACGTATGCGGGCCGCAGGCGGTGAGCAATATGACCTCCTGGCGCTCGTTTTCAGTGATGTTGTTTGCTCGGAAATAGTAACGCATCCGTTGTGCGTACTGGGTCCAGCTTTCCAGCGCAGCATCAAAAACATCCAAACATCCGTACAGAGGCATGGTATAATAGAAAACAACTTCCAACCTGTATCCAACAAGAATCCAGGGAGGTGGCTTCAGCAGTGTAGACAGATATTCACTTTAACCCTCGTCGCCAGTTTTGTGAGGGCCACGAGTTTTAAGGATACAAAGAAATAACATTTATTTACAATAACATATAAATACACAGCAGCAGCAACAGTAAGCAGCAGCAGCAGCAGCAGCAGCAGCAGCGCCAGCAGCAGCAGCAGCAGCAGCGCCAGCAGCAGCAGCAGCAGCAGCAGCAGCGCCAGCAGCAGCAGCAGCAGCAGCAGCAGCAGCAGCAGCAGCAGCGCCAGCAGCGCCAGCAGCGCCAGCAGCCAGCAGCAACTTCGCTTGCTGCTCACTCCTTCCTGGCTGGTTCTAAACTGTCCAGCTTTATTTATACAGGGAGTCTGCTAATGATTTCTCCGCTCCCCTCCCCCCCCCCCCCCTCATTGGAGAAGCTCATACTCCCACAGGATTGTGGGATTGTCATTAGTCCCCAGTCAATGGTAAGCAGGTAGGTTATAACAACAGGCATCTGGTTTAGAAACTGCAAAATGCAGCTGTGCTGCAAATACAACTCAAATAACCTTGGTTGTAATCACAGGTAAAAGCTAACCGATGTTTATCTTTTCAACAGAGCATAAAATGACATATTTCTGGATATCTTGGTAAGCAGGGTGTCTTCTGTTATCGCCATAGGAGATGAAAGCTAGCAATCCTGGTATGCTGAATTGCTCTTTAATTGGAAAAAAAAGAATTGGGCACTTTAAATTTATGCAAAAAAACTTTATAAATTCACCACACAGACTCAAGCTCAGTTTGGATTTCATGAGAGAAAAGCAGATGGAAGATTTGTCTAATTTGCAATTATAGGAAGACACCTATGGTGGCCCTCACAGCACCTCATGGCAGTAAGCAGGCAGTAGTGTTAGCTTGGAAAGCTATAAGAAGGCATCTGCTGGCAAACAGAACAAGAAGCTGAGGCATTCACAATCAAGGGATGTCAAATAATAAGAATCTTTATTATTGTCACAAGTCGACTTACATTAACACTGCAATGCAATGCAGTTACTGTGAAAATCCCCTAGTCGCTACACTCTGGCGCCTGTTTGGGTACACTGAGGGAGAATTCAGAATGTCCAATTCACCTAACAAGCATGTCTTTTGGGACATGTGGGAGGAAGCCGGAGCACTTGGAGGAAATCCATGCAGACATGGGGTGAACGTAAATGTCGGAGGGTCATGATACACCATCAATAATACACAACGAGTGATGAACGTGACTGAGGCTTTAATAGACTAATCAGCAAGCCTCCTGCCTCTGGACCCGAACTGGGGACTTTTATACAGAAGCCCAAGGGGAGGATCCACAGGCGGAGCCAGCCTGGACAAGCCCAGGCATGCACAACACAATACAGTACATGTAATGCAATAACGTGGTTTACCACACTCACCCCCTGTTTAAAAAAAGAGTTGGGCGGGAATGAAGTGGTCTTAAAGGTCAAGTCTGTCGGGGGCCTTGACCTTCTGCTGCAATCGCCTCAGTCCTGACTGTGGTGTGGGCGCCGGTGTTGAGACCTGCGCATCCAGGAGCGTGTTGTTTTCTTCTTCTTCACCCAGGTGTTGAGTCGGCGAAGGGGGGGGGGGGGGGCGCGGTGTATGGGCGGAGGTGGTGGTGCCTGTCCTCGGTGGGCCTGCGGGAGTCAGTTCGTGAGGGAGGTGGGTAGAGGTGTAGGAAGAGGATGTAGGGTGGGGGGTGGTGGTGATGGTCGCCGGGGAGCCTGCAGGAGCCAAATCCCGAAGGGAGACTGTGTCCTGCCGCTCATCCTGGTGTGTCACGGAGGCGTATTGGGGGCTTGCATGGAGGAGCAGGACCTTCTCGACGAGGGGATAGGTTTTATGTCTCCTCGCATGCTTCCGGAGAAGGACAGGCCCCGGGACTGTCAGCCAGGACGGAAGCGAGACCCTGGAGGTGGACTTCCTGGGAAGGCAAACATATGTTCATGAGGAGTCTCGTTAGTGGCCGTACATAGGAGCGACCGGATGGAGTGGAACGCATCGGTGAGGACCTCCTGCCAGCGGGAGGCTGGGAGACTTTTCGACCGTAGGGCCAGGAGGACGGCCTTCCAGACCGGCGCGTTCTCCCTCTCCACCTGTCCGTTTCCCCGGGGGTTATAACTGATCGTCCTGCTGGAGGCGATGCCTTTGCTGAGTAGGAACTGACGCAACTCGTCGCTCATAAAGGAGGAGCCCCGATCACTGTGGATGTAGGCGGGGAACCCGAACAGGGTGAAAAGACTGTGCAGGGCCTTGATAACGGAGGCAGAGGTCATGTCAGTGCAGGGGATGGCGAAGGGTAATCTTGAGTACTCGTCAACAATGTTGAGGAAGTACACATTACGGTTAGTGGAGGGGAGGGGCCCTTTGAAGTCCATGCTTAGGCGCTCAAAGGGGAGAGAGGCCTTTACCAGATGTGCTCTGTCTGGCTGGTAGAAGTGCGGTTTGCACTCCGCGCAGACCTGGCAGTCCCTGGTCACGGACCTGACCTCCTCGATGGAGTAAGGCAGGTTGCGAGCCTTGATGAAGTGGAAAAATCGTGTGACCCCCCGGGTGACAGAGGTCGCTGTGGAGGGCCCGGCGTCAGTCTACTTGTGCGCTGGCACATGTACCGTGGGAGAGGGCATCTGGGGGCTCATTGAGCTTCCCGGGTCGATACAAGATGCCATAGCTGTAGATGGAGAGCTCGATCCTCTACCTCAGAATCTTGTCATTCTTGATCTTGCCCTGCTATGTGTTATTGAATATGAATGCAACCGACCGTTGGTCAGTGAGCAGAGTGAATCGCCTGCCGGCCAGGTAATGGCTCCAATTTCTCACAGAATCTACTATGGCTTGGGCTTCCTTTTCGACGGAGGAGAGTCGGATTTCGGAGGCATGGAGGGTACGGGAAAAAAAAGCCACGGGCCTGCCCGCCTGGTTGAGTGTAGCGGCCAGAGCAAAGTCCGACGCATCGCTCTCCACTTGGAAAGCAATGGACTCGTCCACAGCGTGCATCGCAGCTTTGGCAATATCTGCCTTGATGCGATTGAAGGCCAGTCGGGCCTCAGCCATCAGTGGACGGGCCTTGTCCGCATAGTTGGGGACCCACTGGGCATAATAAGAAAAGAACCCCAGGCACCTCTTCAGGGCTTTGGGGCAGTGGGGGAGGGGGAGTTCCAGGAGGGGGCGCATGCGGTCGGGGGGGCCCTAGGACTCCATGTTCTACGACGTAGCCGAGGATGGCTAGGCGGGTTGTGCGGAATATGCATTTCTCCTTATTGTATGTGAGGTTAAGGAGCTTGGCGGTGTGGAGGATTTTTGGAGGTTAGCGTCATGGTCCTGCTGGTCATGGCCGCAGATGGTGACGTTGTCTAGGTACGGGAACGTGGCCCGCAGCCCGTACTGTTCGATCATTCGGTCCAAAGGGGCAGCATGGTGGCACAGTGGGTTAGCACTGTAGCCTCACGGCGCCGAGGTCCCAGGTTCGATCCCGGCTCTGGGTCACTGTCCGTGTGGAGTTTGCACATTCTTCCCGTGTTAGCGTGGGTTTCACCCCCACATCCCAAAAATGTGCAGGCGAGGTGGATTGGCCATGCTAAATTGCCCCTTAATTGGAAAAAATGAATTGGGTACTCTAAATTTATCGGGCAGCACGGTAGTCTTGTGGATAGCACAATTGCTTCACAGCTCCAGGGTCCCAGGTTCGATTCCGGCTTGGGTCACTGTCTGTGCGGAGTCTGCACGTCCTCCCTGTGTGTGCGTGGGTTTCCTCCGGGTGCTCCGGTTTCCTCCCACAGTCCAAAGATGTGCAGGTTAGGTGGATTGACCATGATAAATTGCCCTTAGTGTCCAAAATTGCCCGTTGGGTTGGGTTACTGGGTTATGGGGATAGGGTGGAGGTGTTGACTTTGGGTAGGGTGCTCTTTCCAAGAGCCGGTGCAGACTCGATGGGCCGAATGGCCTCCTTCTGCACTGTAAATTCTATGATAATCTATGATGATTTCCGTTTGGAAGACCGAGACCCCGTTGGTGACCCCGAAGGGGATCCTGAGGAAGTGATTGAGGCGGCCGTGTGCCTCGAAGGCAGTGTATTGGCGGTCCTCCGGGCGGATAGGGAGCTAGTGGTATGCGGACTTCAAGTCGACTGTAGAGAAGACTCCATACTGCGCAATCTGATTGACCATGTCAGAAATGCTGGGGAGGGGGTACGCATCGAGCTGCGTGTACCGGTTAATGGTCTGGCTGTAATCGGTGCTTTTCCCCAGTCTTGACGACCACCACTTGGGCTCTCCAGGGGCTGGTACTAGCCTCAATGATCCCCTCTCGCAGGAGTCGCTGGACCTCTGACCTGATGAAGGCCCTGTCCTGAGCACTGTAGCATCTGCTTCTGGTAGCAACGGGCTTACAGTCTGAGGTGAGGTTTGCGAAGAGGGAGGGTGGGGCGACCTTAAGGGTCGCGAGGCTACAGACGGAGAGGGGGGGCTCTGGAGATGGCACTGGAAGTCGAGCCCCAGTAACAGGGCAGCGCAGAGATGGGGGAGGACGTAGAGCTTAAAGTTGGTGTACTCTACGCTTGTACAGTGAGGGTCACGTCACAGTACCCCCGGATTTCTACTGCGTGGGATCCGGAAGTCAGGAAGATTTTCTGGGTTGCGGGTAAGATTGGGAGGGAGCAGCGCCTTACCGTATCTGGGTGTATGAAGCTGTCTGTGCTCCCGGAGTCGAAAAGGCAGACCGTCTCGTGCACGTTGATCCGGATGGTCATCGCGGACTTCGCAAAGAGGTGCGGCCGGGACTGGTCGAGCGTGATGGAGGCGAGCATCGGAAGGCGGTCGGTAGGCCAGTTGGAGGTAGCGGCGGCCAGCGTACGGTCGGGTGAGCTGGGCTCCCGGGAGGCTGCGGTGTGGTCCCAAGATGGCGGTCCCCATGAGTCGCACGTGGCGGGTGAGGTGCAAGGTGGCATGCAAGATGGCGGCCCCCGTGGGTCGCACGTGGCGGGTGAGGTGCAAGATTGCGTCCAAGGTGGCGGCCCCCATGGGTCGCACATGGCGGGTGGCGCGGCAGCTGGGGGCGGCCCCGACAGGCAGCGCTGCTGGGCCTAGAAGGTTTAGCGGGAGATCGGGCCAGGCAGGCTTTTGCAAAGTGGCCCTTCTCCCCACAGCCGTTACAAGTTGCGTTCCGTGCCGGCAGCGTTGTCGGGGGTGATTACTCTGGCCGCAGAAGTAGCACGTCAGGCCTCCAGCGTTGGCGGACCGCTGCGCGGCACAGGCTCGCATCGCACCCGGGTTGGTTGATGGCCGCGCCCACGAGGCCCACGAGGGTGCTGCGCGGTCAGAGGTGTAGGCCCCCATGTTCTGGGAGACCACCACCAGTGAGTTGGAGAGTTGTACTGTCTCTGGGAGGCCGAGTGTCCCCCCTTCTAATAATCGCTGGCGGATATAGTTCGAGTGTATGCCCGCGACATAGGCATCCCTGATCAGCAGCTCCGCGTGCTGGGTAGCCGATATCACCCGGCAGTTACAGTTCCGACAGAAGATGTGTAGGGCACGCAGGAATTCTGCGAGTGACTCCCCCAGGGCGTTGCCGTCTCGTGGCGAGGAGGTGCCTGGCATATACCTGGTTTACGGATCTCATGTAGTGTCCTTTTAGCAGCCTTATCGCTTCCGCGTACGAGGCGGCGTCCCTGATGAGATTAAAGACCCTTGGGCTCACCCGTGCGTGGAGGACCTGCTTCTTCTGGAGGTCTGTGAGGTCTTCGTTGAAGGATGTAAGGTGTGCCTTGAAGCAACTCAGCCAGTGTTCAAACGTTTCTGTAACGTCGGCTGCTTGTGGGTCCAGTTCCAAGCGATCAGGCTTGAGCGATGAGTTCATCTTGAGGAATTTAGTGTATTAAATTGATACACCATCAATAATACACGACGAGTGATGAACGTGACTGAGGCTTTAATACACTAATCAGCAAGCCTCCTGCCTCTGGACCCGAACTGGGTCCGGAGGCGGAGACTTGCCACTTTTATACAGAAGCCCGAGGGGAGGAGCCAGCCTGGACAAGCCCAGGCATGTACAACACAATACAGTACATGTAATGCAATAATGTGGTTTACCACAGGTCACTTATCCAAAAAACTAATGGAAGGTTCCCTATAAAACACTGAGGGGAATGAATGTAAATTTTGGAGGGCTGTGTCATACAATGTCAGCTGGTCCCTACAGACATGAATGAATCTTCAAACGTCTTGAAACATAGAACATACAGTGCAGAAGGAGGCCATTTGGCCCATCGAGTCTGCACCGACCCACTTAAGCCTTCACTTCCTATCCCCATAACCCAAAAACCCCTCCTAACCTTTTTTGGACACTGAGGGCAATTTAGCATGGCCAATCCACCTAACCTGCACATCTTTGGACTGTGAGAGGAAACCGGAGCACCCAGAGGAACCCCACGCACACACGGGAAGAACGTGCAGACTCCGCACAGACAGTGACCCGGCAGGGAATCGAACCTGGGACCCTGGCGCTGTGAAGCCATAGTGCGATCCACTTGTGCTACCGTGCTGCCCTTCTTAGTCTGGCAGGGAGGTGGAGGAAATAGGAGAACTGGGTTCACAGCATAATTAATTATAAATTACAATGTTAAGTTGATAATGCTAGCTCATATACACACTTAAGTTTGTTTTGTTTAAAAACTTGAAATCAGGTGGAGCTGTCTTGTTTGTATATTGCTGGATGTTGAATTTATCTTTAAACATTAATGGTCCCGAACACCATCCAATAAATGCCCTCCATTTGTATCTACCTATATTCAGTTGATATAATTACACTACAACCAATTTTAGGCAGCCTAACATTTATTTATAGACTGAAACATTGCAAGCTTACACCTCCGAACTACATTCAAGTTTCAGTGAATGTCCCTTTAAGTCTGTGTGGTAGTCACCACTGATGTATATATTAGATGCTTTGTGGTAAGGCCCTGTACTACAGGTACGGGGGTAGATCCCTGCCTGCTGGCTCCGCCCAGTAGGCAGAGTATAAATACGTGTGCCCCTCGTACAGCAGCCATTTCGCCAGCTGCTGTAGGAGGCCACACATCTTCGTGTAATAAAGCCTCAATTGCATCCAACTCTCGTCTTTGTGTAATTGATCGTGCATCAGTCTGCATAAGTGAAAGCCCATCTGCATGTAATTAAATGCAATTGTTATATAATAAACTAATCAAAGACAGTGGAGGGGTTGAGAGAGATCATACAAAGGTAGAGCTGGGTGATGTCAGTGTAAATGTCATCTGTGTAATATAGAGGGTTAATTCGAACTGTATGATATGTTGGTGATGCACAGTGTACATCCTCACATGTGATGCAGTGCCTCATGATCTTGCTGTCTCTTGTTGAACCTCATGGCGAGGAAGCCTGCAGTAATAGGTGTTTTAATAAAGTTCGCATTTTCCTTACTTGAGCAGATTCTGTAAATATTCTAGGTGCGAATCACCGGCCTTGTTGCGCTCTCGCTCGAGCGAGACGAGCTGGTGAATAGTGGGAGAGGTGGAAAGTGAGAACCGCGCTGGGCATCAGGCTGTTTGCGATGCAACTGGCCTGCTCCTGTAGGCGAAATGGAGATCCCGCCATAGCATGGTAAGAAACCAATTAACACCACTGAAGCCCTATTTCCATACAGCTAATGGGAGCCACCCCATATCCTACGGCCTCCCAAGATTCAGTTGCCTGCCCAACAAGTGGTCATGTTGCTGCCAATTAGTGCTCCTTTTGAAAAATGTGAACCTGGAGGATGGGCTGCTGCGGGGAGCTGAGGAGGTGAGCAGCCATCTTCGCAGTGAGCCCAGTGCAGCCATCTCAGATCACCACCTGCAAAGGACCATGGGAATTATGGCCAACCCAGGACTCAGACAGACTCAGAGCTTGTGTGTGTATTTGCAACCCAGATAGCTCGGTGCGATCGAAACCCCCGCTCGTTTGCATTCTAATGGCCCATTTCCCCAGAACAATAGGACTGCACTGAAGAAACCGATACAGATACAGACTAATCGGCGCCACTCCCTTTACTCAGAGAGCCCAACAGCCAAGGTCAATGACCTCTAAAGACCCGCCCAGCCACCAAGCCACCCGCCCCTTTATTGGCCGAAATCAAAGGCAGTGATCAGAGCCCTGATCCAGAACTATTGGGTCCAAAGTTAAGGACCGCCCCAAAGAGCATGAAATCCCAGAGGGATAAAAAGAGACGCAGCCATGTGCTCGGTCTCTCTTGGATCCGGCCTATGCCAACCCAAGTGCAGCCTAACGACCAGACAGACAAGTTCAAGACCAACGGTCACTACCAGACGGATGAGCCCAGCAGCAACAGAGCCACTTCTTCCACCCGGCCACGCAAGAGCCGGACAAAGTCCTTGTCCATCTGCATAGAGCTGGTTGCCCTGAAGTTAAGTATAGTTTATTGTAGTTGTTAGGTGTAGTTGAACTTGTAGTGTTTTGTGTTGCATGTCGAAGTAATCCTTGTGTGAAAATAAACCATCTTTGAACTTGAACTGACTAACTGGTTGTGTGGTCCTTTGATCGATATCCGGTAAAGCCTTGTGGTGGTATCATTTGATACCTGACGACTCTAAAGAGCACCATTATTCATTGGCAACATTATTGGTGCCAATTGGCAACATTATTGGTGACGCTGGTGGATAGTATTCCACTCATTAAAAAGAGCAACACCAGGGACACTGGGCATGCTGCCCCTATGCTCGGGGGTGGGACAATGGGAGGGGCAACCGGGGAGTGCAGCCCGGGTTGCGGGATGAGCAATTAGCAATTGTGGTAAAGTGAGCACTTCACACATCCCCATGGGTGGGCGGGCCATATAACATGCGCGGATCATTGCCTAACATCACAAACACACCTTGATGCATAGACATTATTATGCTGGAACACTGCAGGAGGCAGCACAATAGCCGTAGTGGCCAACCTTCGATCACACAGGGATGGGTTCAAGCCTCAGGCACATCTCCGCAGCTAGGTGTGCTTGGGCAGGACGTGTTGGAAGGGAGGGTGGGGGCATGTTTGGGGGGATGGGGCATGGTATTGGTGGTCAGCCCGCATCGGGGAACAAAGAGCCAGAGGCGTCATACTGATTGTGTTGAGGGTATTTTAATGTCCTTGTACAAGTATACACCACTGCCCCACCATCCCGATTATGCCGCCACACTATCCCCAACCTCCCTCCCCCCAAACCCCCCACAAAACTCCCCCCCCCTCCCCGCAATGCACACTCCACTACTTACTACCACCTACCCTTGCACCCCCCCTCCCCCCCTGCAATGCCCTCAGTGATCATCGATGTGCTTGGCCTTCTTTGCTCTACCGCTACATCTAAATGAGTCCCCAGGATGTACATCAGAGATGGAGGCAGCCAGCTGCTTACTTCGGCCGATGGCCTTCAATGCCCCTGGTGTGCCGCCCTGTTCAGGGTGCTGGCTGTGAGATGCGGCCTTTTCAGAGGTGTGGAACTCCACTGTTGCCAGCCCATAGATGAGTCCAGGTTGCTACCCAGTGCCCCCTCTTCCCAGTCAGTGCCCATAGGGCCCTGGGGTTGAGCTGGTTCGAGCCCTGCCTGCCCCTGCATCATCTGGCTTGTCACTCTGGTGGTTCCCCAATGTCTGCACCATGGTGTTGACACCCTCGGTGAGATTTCTCAGTGATTGAGCCATGCTCTGCAGTGACTCGGCAATGCCCACCTGCGACTGGGACAAGCGCCTCGGCCATTCCCATCTGAGAGCGGGACTTGTCCCGCAGAACCTCAGCAAGGTCAGCCTGGTACTTAGTCTCATCCCCCATCGAGTTGGACAGTCTGCTGAGGCCCTCAGCCATGGCCGTCACCGACTGCACCATGCCTTGGACACCTCCACTAATGCCGCGTTCTTTTGTCCAGCAGCCCTCTGGGCCCTCTCCCGGTGATTATGCGAGAGCTTCTCCTGCAGAGACAGAGAGAGGGCATCATTAGCCACAGGCATGGGTCACAGTGCTGGGGGAGGGGGGGGGGGGGGCTGCTGTGAAGAGAGGGTTGAGGTGAAGGGAGGGGGTTGTGAACGGTGGTTTGGGAGGGCAGATAGTGGGTCGGGGGAGTGGGGGGGGCTGATCATGTTGGGGTGTGTTAAGGATCCGGGGGTGGGGTGGGTGGGGTGGGGCTTGTGGTATAAATTCACCCGTGCTGCCCGGTGTAGGTTGTTGACCTTCTTGCGCATTAGAGGCACTACCTGAACTTACGGCTGCTGCCACTCCATCCCAGGCGGCACTGGCTGCTCTCTGGCTCACCCTCCACCAGGCCATCCCTCCTGGCTTCCACGGCATCCAACAGCCTTCCAGGTCTGCATCCCTAATCGTGGGGCCGGTTGTCTCAGCGCCATGGCTGCGAGCCGAGGGTAGTTAGCTGTGCAAGTGCTGTTTAAGTACTGCTTGATCTTGTTAGTTGTGGGGGGAGTGGGGTGGGCTGGGGGAGAGAACCTTCTTTTGCAGGGTGAAGCCCCTGGGACCTTGTGAAGTGGACCAATCAACGCTGAATAGCGTTACTTGCCTCACCGTGCTGAGCACTCGAGAAGCTTGTGGCAGTTTCTGCTCACTTCCATACTTAGAAATCTTTCCGGAGAATCGCGCCTTCCATCTCAGCACAACAAGACGAAAAATATTATCTGGTAACTGTGAGTGAAAGAACAAGTTGACCATTAGGGGAAAACTTTGATTAATTTTCAGATCTCAACGAAGCAGAAGTGTAGGCAAATTGGCACTGAAAGTTTACGAAATGTCACATTACATTGAGCCTTATGGCGCAGTAGAGCAGTGAACATGTCCGTATGCTGTTGTATGCAATGGGTGGCTGTGCAAACAATGTTCTAATGGAGAAAGGATTGACAAAGGAAAAGCTATGCATGATGAATTATAAAGGCACTTAATGCTGATTTCAATCTGCACAAAAATACCATTATCAGATGGGCTAAATTTAACAAGCATATCCAATGACATCTTATATTGATGTAAGATTTTAATTCTGACTGTGTGATATGCTAATGAGACACACATCACAGAAAGTGAAGCAGCTCTCTCTTTGAACCTCATGACCAGGAAGCCTGCAGGAAGAGATGTTTCAATAAAATTGTAATGATATTCAAACATACATCATAACACATACATAATGATAGACAGACCAACGGACCAATTAGCACACATAACACGACAGCCAATCACAGACAAGAGCAGACACAGTAGAAGACAAGAAACACGACACTTCCTGGGCAGTCCATCTGGAGACAGCACAGGGCCAGGACCTCATAGCAAGACACTCACACCGTCACAACGTGCTGAGTACCAAGTCTGATGTATAAATAGTTAAATGGAATAAAACTGCGTTGTACCAATCGCAACCGTGTTGGTTCGTCTGTACCTCAAAGCACCCAACACTCCATGATACCAGGAGTGAATCGATGCCTACCGGCAAATCTGCCATCCTGAGCCATGGACACCCGCAACAAACCGCAGCCGTTGCAAGTCGCTGGGAACCTGGGCACAAATTGGAAGCTCTTCAAGCAGCGCTTCGAACTCTTCATGCAAGCCAATGAAAAACAGGGCGCCTCGGACGAAACAAAGATTGCCATGCTCCTCACTACCGCAGGTCAGCACGCCATCGATGTACAACTCCTTGGTGTTCGCGGAACGCAAGATCAAAGCTAAGTATGACACGATCCTCCTCAAGCTCGACAAGCACTTCAACGTTGAGGTCAACGAAAGCTTTGAGAGGTATGTCTTTCAGCAGCGCCTGCAAGGTAAGGATGAGCTCTTTCAGTCCTTCCTGACGCACCTCCGCATACTCGCGCAGTCCTGCGGTTACGACATCACTTCAGAGTCCATGATCCGGGACCAGATCGTTTTTGGCGTTGCCTCCAGTGGCCTACGCCAGCAGCTTCTAAAAATTAAAGGCCTGACCTTAGCATCTGCAGTTGAAGCCTGTGTCCTGCATGAGAATGCGACCAGCCGCTATGCCCAATTTCAGGCGACCGAATCGGCACGGAGGGGGTCCCACGCGATCAAATCGGCAAGCCAGGCCGCCCACGAGGCCGAACGCGTCCAGGCAATCGAGTTTCTCCCAGCCCGGACGAGGGCGACCGTTTCGCGCGCTTTTTAAGGCCTCCCGCGTTTGTGCGCGCCAAAACCTACGGCAACACTGAGGGACGTGCTGCGCAGGTGCGCCCGACGCAAGACCGAACTGCGCATGCGCAGTGGCGTAACGAACGCCATGACGTCATGACGTGCTGCAACTGTGGAGCTGCACATTTAAAAGGGCAGTGTCCTGCAAGAACCCGACAATGCCTACGCTGTGGCAAGACGGGCCACTACGCTGCCTACTGTCGAGCGGCTCAACCTGTTGATCTTCCACATCTCCGACAACCTCGCAGGAACGTGCGGACCATTCAGCCTCCACATCGCGACATCCAAACCGACGACACAGATGACCAAGACGCCTTCCGGGTTGCGGTCATGGATGCGAACCGGGTCAACACCATCAATCCGGGCGATGAATGGAGTGCCACCCTAACGGTCAACCGATCGCCGATCACTTTCTGCCTGGACACTGACGCCTCCGCCAACCTCATAGCATGGTCAGCATTCTATGCCATGAAGGTCAGACCACCAATCCAGCCATCCCGGTGCAAAATGGTTGACTACAACGGGAACGTTATCCCGGCCATGGGATCCTGCCAGCTCCAGGTGACACACAAAACACACACTGCCACACTCTCGTTCGAGATAGTTGGCTCATCGAAGGACTCCCTGCTGGGCGCACAGGCATGCAAGGCTCTCCACCTTGTGCAACAAATTCTCTCTCTCTCTCCAGACGGCACGTCTGACTTCCCGGATGCAGAGTTCTACGCACAGCTCCAATCGCTCCTCGCCCACAACCAGGAGGCATTCGAAGGCATGGGAACACTGCCATACACCTACCGAATTCGCCTCAAACAGGACGCCATCCCGGTCGTTCACGCACCTCGCAGGGTTCCTGCGCCACTTAAAGACTGCCTCAAGCAGCAGCTGTAGGATCTCCAGGACCAAGGGGTCCTATCCAGGGTCACGGAGCCCACGCCATGGGTCAGCTCCATGGTGTGTGTCAGGAAGCCCTCTGGCAAGCTCCGCATCTGTATAGACCCCAAGGACCTCAATAATAATATTATGAGGGAACATTATCCCATACCCAAACGGGAGGAGATCACCAATGAAATGGCCCAGGTGAAGATATTGACGAAACTGGATGCTTCAAAAGGATTTTGGCAGATCCAACTGGACCCGTCCAGCCGAAAGCTACGTACCTTCAACACCCCTTTCGGCAGGTTCTGCTACAACCGGATGCCATTTGGCATCATCTCGGCATCCGAGGTCTTCCATAGAATCATGGAGCAGATGATGGAAGGCATCGAAGGGGTGCGCGTATATGTGGACAATGTCATCATCTGGTCCACCACACCGCAGGAGCACATATATCGTCTCCAACGCGTTTTTGCCCGCATACGGGAAAACGGCCTGCGCCTCAACCGAGCCAAGTGCTCCTTTGGCCAGACCGAGTTGAAGTTCCTGGGGGACCATATCTCCCGGTCAGGGGTCCGTCCGGATGCAGACAAGGTGAGCGCCATCACAGCCATGCCGCAGCCGGCCGACAAGAAGGCTGTCCTACGCTTCCTTGGCATGGTCAACTTCCTGGGGAAGTTCATTCCCAACCTTGCCTCCCACACGACGACTCTGCGCCACCTCGTCAGAAAATCCACAGAGTCCCAGTGGCAACACACACACCAGCTGGAATGGGAGGAGCTCAAATGCAAACTCACTACGGCACCAGTGTTGGCGTTTTTTGACACGTCTCATGCCACCAAAATCTTAACTGATGCCAGCCAATCAGGCATTGGAGCAGTGCTCCTGCAGAGGGATGGCACGGCATCATGGGCCCCAGTGGCCTATGCATCGCGGGCCATGACCCCCACAGAGCAGCGCTACGCGCAAATTGAAAAAGAATGCCTGGGCTTGCTAACCGGTTTAGACAAGTTCCACGATTACGTCTATGGTCTTCCACGGTTCACGCTCAAAACTGACCACCGCCCCCTAGTCAGCATAATAAACAAGGACCTGAACGAGATGACCCCTCGCCTCCAGCGCATCCTACTTAAACTCAAGAGGTACGACTTCCAACTGGTCTACACTCCAGGGAAGGACCTCATCGTGGCGGATGCCCTATCCAGAGCAGTGAGCACGCCACCAGATGCGGAGGGGTTCGTATGTCAGGTCGAGGCACAGGTGGCGTTTACAGCGGCAAATCTGCCGGCTGACGACTCCAGTCTGGCCCGTATCCGCCGAGAGACTGCGGCCGACCCTCTTCTGCAGCGAGTGAAGCGCCACATGACGGGAGGATGGCTCAAATGGCAGTGCCCGCAGTTCTACAATGTACAAGACGACCTAGCCATCATTGATGGTGTCCTTCTGAAGTTGGACCGGATTATGATTCCACACAGCATGCGCCAGCTGGTTCTCGACCAACTACATGAAGGCCACTTGGGGGTCGAGAAGTGCAGACGGAGGGCTCGAGGGGCGCTATACTGGCCGGGCATCAGTGACGATATTGCCAACATGGTGCTCAACTGTACAACCTGACAATGGTTTCAGCTGGCGCAACCTCCTGAGACGCTTCTGCCCCATGAGCTGGTGACGTCCCCCTGGGCGAAGGTGGGTGTCGACCTATTTCACGCGCTCGGCATGGACTATGTCATCATAGTTGACTACTTCTCAAACTACCCAGAAGTCATACGCCTGCACGATTTGACGTCGCCTGCTGTCATCAGGGCCTGCAAAAACACCTTTGCTCGCCACGGCATTCCGATGACTGTCATGTCGGACAATGGGCCCTGTTTTGCCAGCCATGAATGGTCATCCTTTGCTGCTTCGTATGGCGTCACACATGTGATGTCCAGCCCTCTGCATCCCCAGTACAATGGAAAGGCGGAGAAGGGCGCTCACATTGCCAAGCGGCTCCTCTGCAAGGCTGCTGCTGCCGGGCCGGACTTCTACCTCGCCCTGCTGGCCTATCGCTCGGCCCCACTAGCCACTGGTCTCTCACCAGCACAGCTGCTGATGGGTTGCGCCCTCAGAACCACTGTGCCTTCCATCCTGACACCAACAATAGACCATGCTCCGGTACTGCATAGGATGCAACTGCAGCGCGGTCACCAGAAGAGGTCGTACGACATACGGGCAACTGATCTTCCCTCCCTGGCCCCTGGAGACAACGTATGCATCCACCTACCAGACGGTGGCTGGTCAGCACCTGCCGAAGTTCTCCGACGTGGCTCCCCGCTCGTTCCTGGTACGCACGCCGGATGGATGCGTGCGTAGAAGCAATCGCCGAGCCCTTCGCTTACTTCCACGCTCGCAACTGGACCCTATACAGACGCCGTGTCCTCCACTGGTTCCTGATAGCGACTTCGTGGAGCTGCCATATACCATGCCCCTTCTGTCGCCGCCCGTGGCCAGGCTCGCACCTCAGCCGGTGGTTCTCGACCCACCCTTGAGGCGGTCAACCCGAATTCGTCGCCCACCTACTAGACTGGACTTATTGGACTGTTCACACGTCAAACTTTTGCAACCACTGTTTTATAACATGTCACTGTTTTATCGTTACAGGCCACGTTTGATCATTCCAAATTTCAACGTTGTTCTTCTTTGGTTATGGTACAACCTCGTTAGCATGTCACACCTGACATCGCCCCTTGTATATAGTTAAGCCCCATGTACATGATGTAAATATTACGCACACACACACACCTTTAGCTGCACTCAGGACACATTTATATTTATAACCACGTAGGCACATAATCTTGTAAAAAAAGGGGGGATGTCATGATATTCAAACATACATCATAACACATACATAATGATAGACAGACCAACGGACCAATTAGCAAACTTATAGATTAAGTCTATCAGGAGCTTTAACCGTCCGCTGTGATCGCCTCAGTCCCGGCTGTGGTGTGGGCATTGGTGTCGAGACCTGCGACTCCGGGAGCATGTCGTCCTCTTCTTCTTCCGGTCCCATGGTATTCGAGGCAAGGTACTAACATGGATTGACGATTGGCTGTCAGGCAGAAGGCAGAGAGTTGGGATAAAAGGTTCTTTTTCGGAATGGCAACCGGTGACGAGTGGTGTCCCGCAGGGTTCAGTGTTGGGGCCACAGCTGTTCTCTTTATATATTGACGATCTAGATGACGGGACTGGGGGCATTCTGGCTAAGTTTGCCGATGTTACAAAGATAGGTGGAGGGGCAGGTAGTATGGAGGAGGTGGGGAGGCTGCAGAAAGATTTAGACAGTTTAGGAGAGTGGTCCAAGAAATGGCTGATGAAATTCAACGTGGGCAAGTGCGAGGTCTTGCACTTTGGAAAAAAGAATAGAGGCATGGACTATTTTCTAAACGGTGACAAAATTCATAATGCTGAAGTGCAAAGGGACTTGGGAGTCCTAGTCCAGGATTCTCTAAAGGTAAACGTGCAGGTTGAGTCCGTAATTAAGAAAGCAAATGCAATGTCGTCATTCATCTCAAGAATCTTGGAATATAAAAGCAGGGATGTACTTCTGAAGCTTTATAAAGCATTAGTTAGGCCCCATTTAGAATACTGTGAGCGATTTTGGGCCCCACACCTCAGGAAGGACATACTGGCACTGGAGCGGGTCCAGCGGAGATTCACACGGATGATCCCAGGAATGGTAGGCCTAACATACGATGAACGTCTGAGGATCCTGGGATTATATTCATTGGAGTTTAGGAGGTTGAGGGGAGATCTAATAGAAACTTACAAGATAATGAATGGCTTTGATAGGGTGGATGTAGGGAAGTTGTTTCCATTAGCAGGGGAGACTAGGACCCGGGGGCACAGCCTTAGAATAAAAGGGAGTCACTTTAGAACAGAGATGAGGAGAAATTTCTTCAGCCAGAGAGTGGTGGGTCTGTGGAATTCATTGCCACAGAGGGCAGTGGAGGCCGGGACGTTGAGTGTCTTTAAGACAGAAGTTGATAAATTCTTGATTTCTCGAGGAATTAAGGGCTATGGAGAGAGAGCGGGTAAATGGAGTTGAAATCAGCCATGATTGAATGGTGGAGTGGACTCGATGGGCCGAATGGCCTTACTTCCGCTCCTATGTCTTATGGTCTTATGGTCTTATGGAAGCGTCGATAGAGAGGGAGACGGTGTAGGCGCGGGGGCAATGGTAATGGAGGTAGACGGTGGAGGGTCGGGTGGGGAACCAGCGGGTGCCAGGTCCCGGAGGGAGACTGTGTCCTGCCACCTGTCCTGATGTGCCACGTAGGCATATTGTGGGTTAGCGTGGAGAGGCATAACCCGCTCGACCAGGGAATCAGTTTTGTGGTTCCTCACGTGCTTCTGGAGGAGGACAGGCCCTGTGGCTGTCAGCCAGGGTGTGAGTGAGACACCTGAGGTGGACTTCCTAGGGAGGGGTCTCGTTGGTGGCAGTACACAGAAGTGACCGTATAGAGTGGAGCGCATCGGGAAGGACCTCCTGCCAACGGGATACTGGGAGACTTCTAGACTGTAGGGCCAGTTGGACGGCCTTCCAGACCGTCGCGTTCTCCCTCTCCACCTGTCCGTTTCCCCGGGGGTTGCAGCTGGTAGTCCTGCTTAAGGCGATGCGCTTGCTGAGCAGGAACTGACGCAGCTCATCACTCATGAACGAGGAGCCCCAATCTCTGTGGATGTAAGTGGGGAAACCGAACAAAGTGAAGAGGCCATGCAGGGCCTTGATGATAGTGGCCAAGGTCATGTCAGGGCATGGGATGGTGAAGGGAAAACGTGAGTACTCATCAACGATGTTGAGGAAGTACACGTTATGGTCGGTGGAAAGTAGGGGCCCTTTGAAGTCGATGCTAACGCGCTCAAAGGGCGGGATGCCTTCACCAGGTGCACTCTGTCTGGCCGATAGAAGTGCGGTTTGCACTCCGCGCAGATCTGGGAGTCCCTGGTCATGGTCCTGACCTCCTCGATGGAGTAAGGCAAGTTGCGGGCCTTGACAAAATGAAACAAATGGGTGACCCCCCGGGTGACAGAGGTCATTGTGGAGGGCCCAAAGTCGGCCTACTTATGCGCTGGCACATGTACCGTGGGACAGGGCATCTGGGAGCTCATTGAGCTTCCCAGGACGATACAAGATGTCATAATTGTAGGTGGAGAGTTCGATCCTCCACCTCAGAATCTTGTCGTTCTTGATCTTGCCCCGCTGTGTATTATTGAACATGAAGGCAACCAACCGTTGGTCAGTGAGGAGAGTGAATCGCCTGCCGGCCAGGTAATGCCTCCAATGTCGCACAGCTTCCACGATGGCTTGGGCTTCTTTCTCAACGGAGGACTGTCGAATTTCGGATCCCTGGAGGGTATGGGAAAAGAAGGCCATGGATCTGCCTGCCTGATTGAGGGTAGCGGCCAGGGCAAAATCAGACGCATCGCTCTCCACCTGGAACGGGATGGACTCATCCACAGCGTGCACTGTGGCCTTGGCAATGTCTACCTTGATGCGGTTGAAGGCTAGGCGGGCCTCAGCCGACAGGGGAAAAAGGGTGGATTTGATGAGTGGGCGGGCCTTGTCCGCATAGTTGGGGACCCACTGGGCATAGTACGAGAAGAACCACAGGCATCTCTTCAGGGCCTTGGGGCAGTGGGGAAGGGGAAGTTGCAGGAAGTTCCATGCGGTTGGGATCGGGCTCTAGGACTCCGTTTTCCACAACGTAGCCGAGGATGGCTAGGCGGGTCATGCGGAAAATGCACTTTTGCTTATTATACGTATGATTAAGGAGCTTGGCGGTGTGAAGGAAATGCTGGAGGTTAGCATCATGGTCCTGCTGGTCATGGCTGCAGATGGTGACATGATCCAGACACGGGAACGTGGCCCGCAGCCCATACTGATCAACCATTCGGTCCATCTCCCTTTGGAAGACCGAGACCCCATTGATGACGCCGAAGGGGACCCTGAGGAAGGCGGCCATCTTCCTCGAAGGCAGTGTATTGGTGGTCCTCCGGGCGGTTAGGGAGCTGGTGGTACGCAGACTTCAAGTCTACCGTGGAGAAGACTCGGTACTGCGCAATCTGGTTGACCATGTCAGTTGTGCGGGGAAGGGGGTACGCATCGAGCTGCGTGTACCAGTTGATCGTCTGACTGCAGTCGACGACCATCCGAAGCTTCTCCCCAGTCTTGATGACCACCACTTGGGCTCTCCAGGGGCTGGTACTGGCCTCTATGATCCCTTCCCGCAGGAGTCGCTGGACCTCTGACCTGATAAAGGCCTTGTCCTGAGCACTGTATCGTCCGGGGTGAGGTTAGCGAAGAGCGGGGGGTGGGGCGACCTTAAGGGTCGCGAGGCTACAGATGGTGAGAGGTCCACCGAATGTTAAGGTCAGGCTTCGGAGATGGCATTTGAAGTCTAGGCTTAATAAAAGGGGAGCTCAGAGATAGGGGAGGACGTAGAGTTTAAAATTAACGTGCTCTACGCCACGTATCGCAAGAGCTGCGACGCAGTACCTCCGGACCTCAAGAGAGTGTGATCCGGAAGCCAGGGAGATTGTCTGGGATGCAGGAAAAATTCGGAGGGAGCAGTGCCTTACTGTATCCGGATGGACAAAGCTGTCCGTGCTCCCGGAGTCAAATAAGCAGGTTGTCTCGTGCCCGTTGATCCGGACGGTCATCATGGTGTTCTTGAGATGACGGGGCCGGGACTGGTCGAGGGTGACGGAGGCGAGCTGCGGAAGGTGGCTGGTCTGGTCGGTGGTAGCGGATGGCGTTGAAGATGGCGGCCAAGATGGCGGCCCCCACGAGACGCACGTGGCGGGTCGCGTAGAACATGGCGGCCAAGATGGCGGCCCCCATGAGTCGCACGTGGCGGGTTGCTTCAGAGATGGCGAATAAGATGACAGACTCCACAGGTCGCACGAGGTGGATGACGCGTTAGAAGGGGGCGGTCCCGACAGGCAAGATACTACGTGGCGGGATTTGGACGTTTTAGGCCGGGCCTGGCAGACTTTTGCAAAGTGTCCCTTCTTACTGCACTCGCTGCAGGTCGCGTTCCGAGCTGGGCAGCGTTATCTGGAGTGCTGACCCTGGCCACAGAAGTAGCAGAACGGCCCCCCGGAGTTGTCGGGCTACCGCGCGGCACAGGCTTGTGACACCCCCGGATCGGGTGATGGCTGTGGCCAGGACGCCCACGAGGATGCCGCGTGGTCGGGCATGAAGGCATCCATATTCTGGAAGGCCACTTCCAGGGAGTTCGGGAGCCACACCGTATCGTTTAGGTCGAGGGTACCCCCTTCGAGCAGGTGTTGACGGATGTAGTCAGACCTAATGCCGGCCACATAGGCGTCCCGGAGCAGGAGCTCGGTATGTTGAACTGCTGTTACTGCCTGGCAGCTCCAATTCCAGGCGAGTACCCGCAGGTCACGCAGGAACTCGGCCAAAGATTCTCCTGGGTGCTGACGCGTCATGGTGAGGAGGTGCCGGGCGTACACCTCGTTTACCACCTCATGTACTGCCCTTTGAGGAGTGTAATCGCCTCGTCGTACGTGGCCTCGTCTCTGATGAGGGTAAATATTTGGTGACTCACCCGGGCATTGAGGACCCGAAGCTTGTGCTCCCCAGAGACGGTGTCAGTGGAAGTCGAGTCGGCCTCGAAACAGCTTAGCCAATGCTGGAAGATCGCGGTGTCGGCTGCCTCTGGGTCCAGGTCCAATCGCTCAGGCTTGAGTGACTTATCCATCATACTATCTTAGAGTATTAAATTGATGCACCATCAATTACACACGAGGCAAGTTGTAGAAAACAAAGCAATGGTTTTAATACTCTAAGATGTAGCCTATCTGCTGCTGAACCCAGACTGGAGACAGGGTTACAGATCAGTCAACAATATACAACACCCAGTGGGGCGGAGCCACGGAAGAACAACAATATATAACACAGTGAGTAACAATGGAACAAACAGTAACAGAGAATATATACAGCGCTGTAAGGAACAGTGGAACACAGTGGAACTACAATAACAGTGTTTCACCACAGTCATATTATAAAAGAACAAAGAAAATTACAGCACAGGAACAGGCCCTTCGGCCCTCCCAGCCTGTGCCGATCCAGATCCTTTATCTAAACTTGTCTTCTATTTTCCAAGGATCTACTTCCCTCTGTTCCCCGCCCGTTCATATATCTGTCTAGATGCATCTTAAATGATGCTATCGTGCCCGCCTCTACCACCTCCACTGGCAAGGCGTTCCAGGCACCCACCACCTGCTGCATAAAAAACTTTCCACGCACATCTCCCTTAAACTTTCCCCCTCTCACCTTGAAATCGTGACCCCTTGTAATTGACACCCCCACTCTTGGAAAAAACTTGTTGCTATCCACCCTGTCCATACCTCTCATCATTTTGTAGACCTCAATCAGGTCCCCCCTCAATCTCCGTCTTTCCAACGAAAACAATCCTAATCCACTCAACCTTTCTTCATAGCTAGCGCCCTCCATACCAGGCAACATCCTGGTGAACCTCCTCTGCATCCTCTCTAAAGCATCCACATCCTTCTGGTAATGTGGCGACCAGAATTGCACGCAGTATTCCAAATGTGGCCTCACCAAAGTCCTATACAACTGTAACATGACCTGCCAACTATTGTACTCAATACCACGTCCGATGAAGGCAAGCATGCTGTATTCCTTCTTGACCATTCTATCGACCTGCGTTGCCATCTTCAGGGTACAATGGACCTGAACTCCCAGATCTCTCTGTACATCAATTTTCCCCAGGACTCTTCCATTGACCGTACAGTCCACTCTTGAATTAGATCTTCCAAAATGCATCACCTCGCATATGCCTGCATTGAACCCCATCTGCCATTTCTCTGCCCAACCTTCAATCTATCTATATTTTGCTGTATTCTCTGACAGTCCTCCTCGCTATCTGCAACTCCACCAATCTTAGTATCATCTGCAAACTTGCTAATCAGACCACCTATACCTTCGTCCAGATCATTTATGTATATCACAAACAACAGTGGTCCGAGCACGGATCCCTGTGGAACACCATTAGTCACCTTTCTCCATTTTGAGACACTCCCTTCCACCACTACCCTTTGTCTCCTGTTGCCCAGCCAGTTCTTTATCCATCTAGCGAGTACACCCTGAACCTCATACGACTTCACTTTTTCCATCAACCTGCCATGGAAAACTTTATCAGACACCTTACTGAAGTCCATGTATATGACATCTACAGCCCTTCCCTCATCAATTAACTTTGTCACTTCCTCGAAGAATTCTATTAGGTTTGTAAGACATGACCTTTCCTGCACAAAATCGTGCTGCCTATCATTGATAAGTCTATTTTCTTCCAAATGTGAATAGATCCTATCCCTTAATATCTTCTTCAACAGTTTGCCTACCACTGACGTCAAGCTCACAGGTCTATAATTCCCTGGATTATCCCTGCTATCCTTCTTAAACAAAGGGACAACATTAGCAATTCTCCAGTCCTCCGGGACCTCACGCGTGCTCAAGGATGCTGCAAAGATATCTGTTAAGGCCCGAGCTATTTCGTCCCTCACTTCCCTCAGCAACCTGAGATAGATCCCATCCGGACCTGGGGACTTGTCCACCTTAATGCCTTTTAGAATACCCAAAACTTCCCCCTTCCTTATACCGACTTGACCTAGAGTATTTAAACATCCATCCCTAGCCTCAACATCCGTCATGTCCCTCTCCTTGGTGAATACCCATGCAAAGTACTCATTAAGAATCTCACCCATTTCCTCTGACTCCACGCATAAATTCCCTCTTTTGTCTTTGAGTGGCCCAATCCTTTCTCTAGTTACCCTCTTGCTCCTTATATACGAATAAAAGGCTTTGAGATTTTCCTTAACCCTGTTAGCCAAAGATATTTCATGACCCCTTTTAGCCTTTATTGCGCGTTTGAGATTTGTCGTACTTTCCCGATATTCCTCCAAAGCTTCATCAGTTTTAAGTCACCTAGATCTTATGTATGCTTCCTTTTTCATCTTAGATAGTCTCACAATTCCACCCGTCATCCATGGTTCCCTAATCTTACCATTTCTATCCCTTATTTTCACAGGGACATGTCTGTCCTGCACTCTAATCAACCTTTCCTTAAAAGACTCCCACATTTCAAATGTGGATTTACCCTTAAACAGTTGCTCCCATTCCACATTCCCTAGCTCCTGTCGAATTTTGTTATACTTGTCCTTTCCCCAATTTAGCAGTCTTCCTTTAGGACCACTCTCGTCTTTGTCCATGAGTATTCTAAAACATACGGAATTGTGATCGCTTTTCCCAAAGTAATCACCGACTGAAACTTCAACCACCTGGCCGAGATAATTCCCCAATACCAGGTCCAGTATGGCCCCTTCCCGAGTTGGACTATTTACATACTGCTCTAAAAGACTCTCCTGGATGCTCCTTACAAATTCTGCTCCATCTACGCCTCCAACACTACATGAGTCCCATTCAATGTTGGGGAAGTTAAAATCTCCCATCACGACCACCCTATTGCTCCTACATTTTTCTATAATCTGTCTACATATTTGTACCTCTACTTAATGCTCGCTTTTGGGAGGCCTGTAGTAAAGTCCCAACAATGTTACTGCACCCTTCCTATTTCTTATCTCTACCCATATTGCCTCAGTGCTCGAATCCTCCATCGTGCCCTCCTTAATCACAGCTGTGATATCATCTCTGACCAGTAATGCAACTCCTCCACCCCTTTTACCTCCCTCTCTATCCCTCCTGAAGCATCTATACACTGGGATATACACAGGTCCTCCTGTACCTGCATTCCAGAAGGCACCCATCCAGCAAGGTGACCAACCCCACCTGGGAGGCTGTGGCTGCTTTAGTGAGTGCCAACTCCCTCCAGAAGAGGACGGGCAGAAGTGCCAGAAAAAAATTACCTACCTTCTTCACGTGGACAGGATAGGTCTGCCACCTGTAGTCCCTCGCTGCACCTCCTCACCCACCCCTTGCACCTCCAAGGTGATCTCTCACACAACTACCTCATGAGGCCCTCTCCCCTCACCCCAAATCTCTAAAGTGCCCCCCCCCCCTGTCTCTACTATGCTCCTCACATTCCTGCTCCCACTCCAGTCCCAGGCATGCCACTCCTCAACCATCTGAACGGGCAGGACTCCGGCCTACACTCTCCCCATCTGTCTCTCAACAGGACAAAATTGAGCACTACCGGTGCGAGGGGGCGCAGCCACCCGGCATCATGTGAGAACTCCACATCCTCATCGCATATGAGGAAAGAGGCCTTGAGATATCCGGGGTGAGCCTGGCCTCGTCTGTGCAGATGAGGAAGTGGGGGTAGCGAGTAAAAGTGAGAACCCTAAAGATATACTGTAATTCCTCAAGCCTGCTTTTAAAGCAGACCAAGGCAGGCCAGCAGCACGGTTCAATTCCCGTACCAGCCTCCCCGAACAGGTGCCGGAATGTGGCGACGAAGGGCTTTTCACAGTAACTTCATTTGAAGCCTACTTGTGACAATAAGCATTTATTTCATTTCATTTCATTTTCATGTGAGTAAATATCTCACATCATTTATTCCCTGTGACGTACTAATGCCACCTCCCTCCCCTTACAGGGCAATGAGATGAGAAGCCTGGGTCATCCTCACCCTCCCTGGATACCACTGACCCAAGCAGCTCAGAGGGGGGTTTCTTGGCCGTCACCACAGAAGGTAGTCACATCTGTCACCCACACCCTCCACCAGGGCAAATTCCCACACCTCGGTGGGATTAACTAGTAGGCAGGCTTCTGGGTCACTCACTTGTGAGCACCTCACGGCTGAAGATCCACAACAGGCAGAGGCAGCGACGTCCCAGGGATCCCGCACTCAGAGCGAGGCCGAAACCCAGGACTCTGCTGAGTCTCAGTCTGATCATGTGCCCCTTGGTCCTGTCGTCCCAGACCTGCTGGAACATCAGACAGAGTTGAAACCATCAGGAAGGGATGTCAGAATCTCTTCTCGGACTGTAAGTCCGAGAAGAGTCCCTTCGCCTTCTATCTGTGGAGATGGTTCTGTCACTCCAAAGCAACGAGGCCAACACTGCGATGGTGGTTTACGCAGTGGAGACCTTAGTGCAGGATGTGCCCTCCGTGGTGGGCAATGTCTGTTCCATAGCTCAGCTCATGACCTCCATGGCTCAGGGCATGAACTTCATAGTGCAGGACTTCAACTGCATGGTGCAGTCACTGATGGGAATCCACAAGTGTCTGCGCGAGAGCACAGTGGGGCTTCGGGATCTCAATCCAGCTGCCCTTCTATCTCATGCAGGAGCACAGGGGCTCCTAGGCACCCGAAGGAAAGAGGATTGGCAGGAGTGCAACCCGGTGCCCTCCACCCAGGGGATTCTGGGGATGTCCAGCCCACCTGACAACCCCGATCATTGCGAGTGAGACACCTCCAGCCCAGCACACCATGGGGGGAGCATTTCAACACCCCTTCTGCCTGGACCCTCAGTTATGTATTTACTGGCATAGTGCATGGAGGAAACAAGTGGAAAATCACAGACAATTGGTCCACAGAGATTACATTCATTCCATCCAGTCTGCAGAGCTTGATAATTTGATTGTGTGCTTTATTTAATTTCTCCAAGAAGGGGCTAATATCTAGACTGCTGTTTCCACATAACAATCATATAATGCTACAGCACATAAACAGACCGTCCTGAACATCAGGCAATTACAATTTTTTTCCTCCACATGAGCTATGGCAGAATGGAATTTTCTCCACCCAACAGATGTACTGTTAATTTCAAAGAAACGTCTGAAGTCAGCAAAAATAAAATTGGCAGGTTAATAGTCATGTCATGACATATGAAGGCAATGGCCATCTTCAACATGTTTCAGCCACCTCCCCTTGAATTTTCATATCATCATCAAACTCTCCCATCTTTATCACTGTGAGTTATATTAGAAAACAAAGGTAGATTTAAGGGATTTATATTTGGGAGCAGCATGCTGACTGATGCACAATCAATTGCACAAAGACTAAAGTTGGGTACAACTGTGGCTTTATTACAGTCAGATGCAAGGCCTCCTGCTGCAGCTGGCGAAATGGCAGGGCACTGGAGGTCATGCATATTTGTACAGTTCTCCGTGGGTGGAGCCAGCCGGCAGGAGCTACCGGCGAACCTGTAGTGCAGGTCCTACCTTACATCTCCTATTACAGTGGTTCACCACATGCACCCCCTGTTAAAAATGAGTCCTGCGGAGGTGATGTGAAACTATATACAATTAGTGCAATTATGTACAGTGGTAGGGAAAGAAAAGTCCATGTTGACGGTCCGGAGTCTGTCAAAGGTTCAGCCGGTCCGGTGCTTTGGTGCTTCGTTGGGAGCGGCATAACGGTGGCGGCGAAATCGGTGCTGGCAGTGATGGAGGTGGCACCGATGGCGGTGGTGGCGGTGCTGATGCTGGACAGCCATCGGGGAACTCCGGGAACGTGCCAAAGTCCTCTTCGTCCTCCTGTGCGGAAAAGAGGAGGGGGGGTGGTGGTCTGGTGGGGTCAATATTGGCGGCGCGGTGGGAGGTGGGGGGGTGGCGCATTGGTGGGGGTGTGTGTTGGGGTGGAACCTGACGGTGCCAGGTCCCTGAGTGAACACAGAACACAGAACATACAGTGCAGAAGGAGGCCATTTGGCCCATCGAGTGTGCACCACCCCACTTAAGCCCTCACTTCCACCCTATTCCTGTAACCCAATAACCCCTCCTAACCTTTTTGGACACTAAGGATAATTTATCATGGCCAATCCACCTAACCTGCATGTCTTTGGAGTGAGACAGTATCTTGTCATCGGGGAACTCATATTGAGGGTTGGCGTGGAGCAGGTGAACCCTGTCCACCAAGGGGTCCGCCTTATGGAGTCGGACGTGCCTACGGAGAAGGACCGGTACCAGATGGTACAATCAAGTGACCCCCAGGTGGCTAAGGCTATCGTGTAGGGCCTGGAGTTGGTTCACTTGTGCGTTGGCACATGTACCTCGGGAGAGGGCGTCTGGGGATTTGTTGAGTTTACCGGGGCGATACAAGATCTCGTAATTATAGGTGGAGAGATCGATTCTCCACCGCAAGATTTTATCATTTTTGATTTTGCCCCGCTGTGTGTTATTGAACATGAAAGCTACCGACCGTTGGTCCGAAGGAGAGTGAATCTCTTGTCGGCCAGGTAATGCCTCCAATGCCGCACAGCTTTAACGATAGCTTGGGCCTCCTTTTCGACGGATGAGTGTCGAATTTCAGAGGCATGAAGGATGCGGGAAAAGAATGCCACGGGTCTGCCTGCCTGGTTTAGAGTGGCGGCAAGGGCGACGTCTGAAGCATCGCTTTCTACTTGGAAAGGCAGTGACTCATCCACTGCGTGCATCCCAGCCTTGGCGATGTCTGCTCTGATGCGAGCGAAAGCGTGTTGTGCCTCAGCCACGAGGGGGAATTGGGTGGACTGAATGAGTGGGCGGGCCTTGTCCGCAAAGTTTGGGACCCACTGAGCGTAATAGGAAAAGTACCCCATGCAGCGTTTGAGGGCCTTGGGGCAGTGGGGGAGGGGAAGTTCCATGAGGGGGCGCATGCGCTCGGGGTCGGGCCCGAGAAGTCCATTTTGGACTATATAGCCGAGAATGTGCTGAATACACACTTCTCTTTGTTATAGGTCAGGTTGAGAAGTGTGGCAGTGCGGAGGAATTTATCGAGGTTGGCATCGTGGTCCTGCTGGTCATGGCCGCAGATGGTGACATTATCTAAGTACGGAAAGGTGGACCGCAAACTGTACTGGTCGACCATTCGGTCCATCTCTCTTTGGAAGACCGAGACCCCATTTGTGACATCGAAAGGGACCCTAAGGAAGTGGTAGAGGTGACTGTCCGGCTCGAAGGCAGTGTATGGCCGGTCCGACTTTCGGATGAGGAGCTGGTGGTAGGCGGATTTCAGGTCAATTGTTGAGAAGACCCAGTACTGCGCAATCTGATTGACCATATCAGATATGCATGGGAGGGGGTACGCGTCGAGCTGCGTGTACCGATTGATGGTCTGGCTGTAGTCCACGACCATCCTGTGTTTCTCCCCAGTTTTAACCACCACTACTTGGGCTCTCCAGGGGCTGTTGCTGGCCTCGATGATACCCTCCTTAAGCAGCCGCTGGACTTCGGACTAATTAAGGTCTTGTCCAGGGTGCTGTAACATCTGCTCCTAGTGGCAACGTGCTTGCAATCCGCAGTTAGATTGGCAAAATGGGAGGGGGGATCAACCTTGAGGGTCGTGAGGCCGCAAACGGTAAGGGGGGGTAAGGGCCCGCCAAATTTGAGGGTGAGGCTCTGGAGGTTGCACTGGAAGACCGGGCCCAACAGGAGTGCAGCGCAGAGATTAGGAAGGACATAGAGACGGAAGTCACTAAATTCTACACCCTGGACTGTGAGGGTGACTGTACAAAAGCCTTGGATCAGGACGGAGTGGGATCCGGAGACTAGGGAGATCCTTTGATTGGCAGGGCGGACGGCGAGGGAGCAGCGCCTTACCGTATCTGGGCGAACAAAGCTTTCGGTGCTCCCGGAGTCCAGCAGGCACGAGGTCGCGTAGCCGTTGGTTTTAACCATCGTCGACGCGGTGGCCATGTTGTGCGGGCGAGATTGGTCCAGCGTCATCGAAGCGAGCTGCGGGTAGCTATCGGATGCTTCGGGTGGCGAGCGTGCGCGGTTCCGATGTCGGGATGTCCGGAGACCCTGTGGGGGACAAGATGGCGGCGCCCATGGTGCGCACATTGCGGGGTCAGGACAAGATGGCGGCGTCCATGGTGCGCAAATTGCGGGGTCGGGACAAGATGGCGGCGCCCATGGAGCGCGCGTGGCCGAAGGGGGACAAGATGGCGGCGCCCATTGGTCGCACATGGACCCGGGAGGAGAAGATGGCGGCTCCTATTGTGCGTCTGGCGTGGGGGGGGGGGGGGGCAATAGCGGGCGCGATCGCAGCGACTGCGTGGGCCAGGCACACAGCTGCGAAGTGGCCCTTTTTACTGCAGGCTTTACAAACTGCAGTGCGGGCCGGGCAGTGTTGGCGGGGGTGCTTCTGCTAACCGCAGAAGTAACAGTGGGGACCCACGGGGTGCGCGGATCGGCATGCGGCGCAGGCGTACTGGGAAGGCAGGGCCCCGGCTGAGGAGGTCATCGGCGGGGTCCAGGAGGGGTAGGAAGGAGTAGAAGGGTGGGCAGCACGGCGGGAGGGGTACGATTGTACGTTACGGGATGCAACCGTCATGGAGAGCGCCAAGGTTTTCGTCTCCGCCAATTCGGGCGTGGCCCCTTCCAGTAATCGTTCTCGGATGCGGTCCGACGCAATCCCCGTCATGAAGGCATCGCGCATGAGGAGATTCGCGTGTTCGGCGGCCGTAACGGCCTGACAGTCACAGTCCCGGACAAGTGGAATTAGGGCCCGCCAGAAGTCTTCGATGGACTCACCAGGTAGTTGCGAGCGGGTGGCGAGTACATGCCTAGCGAAGAGCATGTTCGCCTTCTGCGCATAGTGTTCCTGAAGGAGTTCCATTGCTTTTGTGTAATTTGTGGCGTCTTGGATCAACGGGAACATGCTGAGCTCAGTCTGGAGTACAGGACATTTATCTTCTGAGCCTCCGTTGGCACTAGGTTTGCCGCGATGATGTAAGCCTCAAAACATGCTAGCCAGTGAGCAAAGTCTTTTCTGGCGTCGGGCGAGTGCGGATGCAGCTGCAGGCGATCGGTCTTAATTCGGATATCCATTCTGTGGAAAATCTGACTGTAATAAATTGATGCACGATCAATTGCACAAAGACTAAAGTTGGGTACAACTGTGGCTTTATTACAGTCAGATGCGTGGCCTCCTGCTGCAGCTGGTGAAATGGCAGGGCACTGGAGGTCATGCATATTTATACAGTTCTCCGTGGGCGGAGCCAGCCAGCAGGAGCTATCGGCGAACCTGTAGTGCAGATCCTACCTTACATCTCCTATTACAGTGGTTCACCACACTGACACAGTGGTTAGCGCTGCTGCTTCACAGCACTCGCGACCCGGGTTCAATTCCCACCTCGGGTGACTGTCTGTGTGGAGCTTGCACGTTCTCCCCGTGTCTGCGTGGGTTTCCTCCGGGAGCTCGATTTCCTCCCACAGTCCCAAGATGTGCAGGCTAAGTGGATTGGCCATGCTAAATTTCCCCTTAGTGTCCAAAAGGTTGGGTGGAGTTAGGGGGATAGGGTCAGGGTATGGGCCTCGGTAGTGTACTCTTTCCAAGGATTGGTGCAGACCCATTGGGATAAATGGCCTCCTTATGCATTCTAGGGATTCTGTGAAACATTCTGAGCTTGTGTGGCTTCCATTTTGAGCTTCCATTGCAGGACCTAGGCAGTGAATGGCTTCTGCTTGTGCTGGAACAAGGTAAAAGCTGTGAAAGCTGCTTTCTCTCTCACTACATATCTCCAACTGCAATTGAATTAGCTAAATGAAAACTTATCAGTTTCTCTGCCTTACAAGGTCCCAGTTGCTAATCAACCACCACATGCTTATGTCTTTTATTTATACTTCATGCCATAGCTCCCTCTAAGCACAATAGAAGCACAGTTGGCAAACATGCAACATGAATCTAAGTATGGGTTTTACCCTTCCAGGCACAGAAACATCAAATTAAGCATATTTAAAACTATAACTTATTTCTAATGTTCACAACTACAAAGATAAATATAAATCCCTTCAAACTACTCACTTTTTCTAACGTAACTCACAGCGATAAAGATGGGAGAGTCTCATGATGATATGAAAATTCAAGAGGCGGTGGTTGAAACATGTTGAAGATGGCCATTGCCTTCATATGTCATGACATGAATATTAATCTGCCAATTTTATTTTTGCTGATTTCAGACCTTTTGGGGGATTAACGGTACATCTGTTGGGTGGAGAAAATTCCATTCTGCCATAGCTCTTGTCAAGAAATATAATAGCGACAGCTTGATGTTAAGTATGGTCTGTTTATGTGGGCGGCACGATGGTTCAGTAGTTAGCATTGCTGCCTCACAGCACAGGGACCTGCGTTAAATTCCGGCCTCGGATGACTGTGTGCAGTTTGCACTTTTTCCCCACGACTGCGTGGGTTTTCTTCGGGTGCTCCGGTTTCCTCCCACCGTTCAAGGATGCGCATGTTGGTGAATTGGCCATGCTGAATTGCCCCTTAGTGTCCAAAGGGTGGGGTTACTGGGTTACAGGAATAGGGTGGGGCCTGACCCTAGGTAGGGTGCTCTTTCAGAACAAAGAACAAAGAAAAGTACAGCACAGGAACAGGCCCTTCGGCCCTCCAAGCCTGTGCCGACCATGCTGACCGTCTAAACTAAAACTTCTACACTTCCTGGGTCCGTATCCCTCTATTCCCATCCTATTCATGTATTTGTCAAGGTGCCCCTTAAATGTCACTATCGTCCCTGCTTCCACCACCTCCTCCGGCAGCGAGTTCCAGACACCCATTACCCTCGGTGTAAAAAAACTTGCCTCGTACATCTCCTCTAAACCTTGCCCGCTCGCACCTTAAACCTAAGCCCCCTAGTAATTGATCCCTCTATCCTGGGAAAAAGCCTGACTATCCACTCTGTCTATGCCCCTCATAATTTTGTACACCTCTATCAGGTCGCCCCTCCGTCGTTCCAGTGAGAACAAACCGAGTTTATTCAACCGCTCCTCATAGCTAATGCCCTCCATACCAGGCAACATCCTGGTAAATTTCTTCTGCACCCTCTCTAAAGCCTCCACATACTTCTGGTAGTGTGGCGACCAGAATTGAACACTATACTCCAAATGTAGCCTAACTAAGGTTCTATACAGCTGCAACATGACTTGCCAATTCTTATTCTCAATGCCCTGGCCAATTAAGGCAAGCATGCCGTGTGCCTTCTTGACTACCTTCTCCACCTGTGTTGCCCCTGTGGACCTGTACACCTACATCCCTCTGACTGTCAATACTCTTGAGGGTTCTACCATTCACTGTCTATTCCCTACCTGTATTAGACCTTCCAAAATGCATTACCTCACATTTATCCGGATTAAACTCCATCTGCCATTTCACTGCCCAAGTCTCCAAATGATCTCAGTCCTGCTGTATCCTCTGACAGTCCTCATCGCTATCCGCAATTCCACCAACCTTTGTGTCGTCTGCAAACTTGCTAATCAGACCAGTTACATTTTCCTCCAAATCATTTGGATATACTACGAACAGCAAAGGTCCCAGCACTGATCCCTGCGGAACACCACTAGTCACAGTCCTCCAATCAGAAAAGCACCTTTCCATTGCTACTCTCTGCCTTCTATGACCTAGCCAGTTCTGTATCCATCTTGCCAGCTCACCCCTGATCCCGTGTGACTTCATCTTTTGTACCAGTCTGCCATGAGGGACCTTGTCAAAGGCCTTACTGAAGTCCATTTCGACAACATTCACTGCCCTACCTGCATCAATCATCTTTGTGACCTCTTCGACAAACTCTATCAAGTTAGTGAGACACAACCTCCCCTTCACAAAACCGTGCTGACTCTCGCTAAACGTCCATTTGCTTCCAAATGGGAGTAGATCCTGCTCGAAGAATTCTCTCCAGTAATTTCCCTACCACTGACGTAAGGCTCACTGGCCTGTAGTTGCCTGGATTATCCTTGCTACCCTTCTTAAACAAAGGAACAACATTGGCTATTCTCCAGTCCTCCGGGACATCACCTGAAGACAGTGAGGATCCAAAGATTTCTGCCAAGGCCTCAGCAATTTCCTCTCTAGCATCCTTCGTATTCTGGGGTAGATCCCATCAGGCCCTGGGGACTTATCTACCTTAATATTTTTCAAGACGCCTAACACCTCGTCTTTTTGGATCTCAATGTGACCCAGGCTATCTACACACCCTTCTCCAGACTCAACATCCACAAATTCCTTCTCTTTGGTGAATACTGATTGATGCAAAGTATTCATTTAGTACCTCGCCCATTTCCTCTGTCTCCACACATAGATTTCCTTGCCTGTCCTTCAGTGGGCCAATCCTTTCCCTGGCTACCTTCTTGCTTTTTATGCACGTGTAAAAAGCCTTGGGATTTTCCTTAACCTTATTTGCCAATGACTTTTTGTGATCCCTTTTAGCCCTCCAGACTCCTTGCTTAAGTTCCTTCCTACTTTCCTTATATTCCACACAGGCTTCGTCTGTTCCCAGCCTTCTAGCCCTGACAAATGCCTCCTTTTTTTTTTTGTCGAGGCCTACAATATCTCTCGTTATCCAAGGTTCCCGAAATTTGCCATATTTATCCTTATCCTTGCTTTCAACCGACATTTGAAAGCCTCCCACATATCAGATGTTGATTTACCCTCAAACATCCGCCCCCAATCTAGGTTCTTCAGTTCCCGCCTAATATTGTTATAATTAGCCTTCCCCCAATTTAGCACATTAACCTAGGACCACTCTTATCCTGGTCCACCAGCACTTTAAAACTTACTAAATTGTGGTCACTGTTCCCGAAATGCTCCCCTACAGAAACTTCTACCACCTGGCCGGCCTCATTCCCCAATACCAGGTCCAGTACAACCCCTTCCCTAGTTGGACTATCTACATATTGTTTTAAGAAGCCCTCCTGGATGCTCCTTACAAACTCTGCCCCGTCCAAGCCCCTAGCACTAAGTGAGTCCCAGTCAATATTGGGGAAGGTGAAGTCTCCCATCACCACAACCCTGTTGCTTTTACTCCTTTCCAAAATCTGTCTACATATCTGCTCCTCTATCTCCCGCTGGCTGTTGGGAGGCCTGTAGTAAACCCTCAACATTGTGACTGCACCCTTCTTATTCCTGATCTCTACCCATATAGCCTCACTGCCCTCTGAGGTGTCCTCCCGTAGTACAGCTGTGATATTCTCCCTAACCAGTAGCGCAACTCCGCCACCCCTTTTACATCCCCCTCTATCCCGCCTGAAACATCTAAATCCTGGAACGTTTATCTGCCAATCCTGTCCTTCCCTCAACCAGGTCTCTGTAATGGCAACAACATCATAGTTCCAAGTACTAATCCAAGCTCTAAGTTCATCTACCTTACCCGTTATACTTCTTGCATTAAAACATATGCACTTCAGGCCACCAGACCCGCTGTTTTCAGCAACATCTCCCTGTCTGCTCTTCCTCAGAGACATACTGGCCCTATTCTCTAGTTCTCCCTCAATGTTTTCACCTTCTGACCTATTGCTCCGGTACCCACCCCCCTGCCATACTAGTTTAAACCCTCCCGCGTGACACTAGCAAACCTCACGGCCAGGATATTTATGCCTCTCCAGTTTAGATGCAACCCATCCTTCTTATACAGGTTACACCTGCCCTGGAAGAGTTCCCAGTGGTCCAGATAACGGAAACCCTCCCTCCTACTCCAGCTGTTTAGCCACGTGTTTAGCTGCACTATCTTCCTATTTCTAGCCTCACTGGCACGTGGCAGAGTGTCGGTGCAGACTCAATGAGCCGAATGGCCTCATTATACACTGCAGGGATTCTATGATTCTATGTGCTGTGTCATTCTATGATTGTTTAATAGAAATAGCAGTCTAGGAATTAGTCCCTTATTAAAGAAATTAAATAAAGGCACAATCAAATTATCAAGCTCTGCAAACTGGATGGAATGAACTTAGCACCAACTCACTGTGATTTCCCACTTGTTTCTTCCATGCACTATGCCAGCAGATAGACAACTGGATCTGATCTTACAGCACAGAAGAAGGCCATTCAGCCTTGTGTATTTGTGTTGTTCTTTGCAAGACCTATGCAATTTGAGCCACAGCCCGCTGTTTCTTCATAGCTCTGAAAGTCACTATCATTCAGTTTCCATTACTCTTTCATGCATTACATGGCAGATCATAACAAGGCACAGTGTAAAATAAATGCCTTCCTTTATTCTTCATTATCTTAAATCGGTATCCTTTGGTTATCAATCTTCTTCCAGTAGAAATGGCTAATTCCGTTCTACTCTATTAACATCTTTCACAATTTTGAAATGGCAGTAGGATCATCAAGCACACAGGGATAAACTATTCCTCCTAATGCTTCTCATTTCCCTCACCTCTGCTGATAGACTTTGAAGAGCAACAGTGCAATATCTTCAGCAGAAATAGCAGAAAAGTCACATTCAAACTACATAAAAATGGAGCTGTAAGTTCTATTGCTGTAGATGTAGCTGATGAGGGACTACCTGCTTGATGGCTATGAGTACAATTTATGGAGGTCTTAGCCTTAAATTGCTTGAAATGAGGTGTGTTGTGTTCTGTGATATGACCATTGTGATGATGTACACAGAACATCCAGATGTTTAACTAGAAAGATGATTTATTAACAAACAAGTGGAAAGATAACTAATGAACTATAATACAGACAATGGCTACTAAATGAATTAAGTGAATTCTCCTGGATCTACTCTAAGCGTGACTATCCTCGTGGAAGACTTACTACCATCTGAGGGGTGTCTTAAGTTACGTGATAGATGTCTATTGCCACCAACTGGTCGGAAGTCGCATTGCTAACTATGCAGAACTGTGCACGGGCATATCACCACATCTCTTTCTATGGAACTTTTAACATTTACATTCAAATATAACTGTCTTAAAAAACATGATCTGCATTATAAATTCACAACGACATCGTCCCATTGGTCTTCTGAACTTTGATCGGCTGCTTGATGTCGCTTTAACTTCCAGAAGACCGGTTTTCTATCTGGTCTTGTTTGCACCACCAACTTGTTTAGCCTCTTCACGCGGGGTGTTCTGAAGACTGGTTTTCTTGCTTGTCTTCTCTGCATCATCAGCTTTTTCAATTTCCTAATGCGATGGTTCTTACTGCGTCATCGTGTGCTTTCTTGCCTGTTGGCTACTTTGCCGATGCCTTCTTGTTCAGTGTCGCGGATGCTACTCGCTCGACCCATTGTATCCTCCACTCTTCACTTCTTCCTCTCCTTCTCATGGGAGGGATCATCCGAATACACCTTTTTTTTTCTTTTTTGCTTTAGTGGCCTCTGTCATGCTGCTGGTCTCTGCATGGGACGAGTGGCTTCTGGCGATTTTGTCACAGTGACTACTTTTGGATCGTCTGCTGTGCAGGCTGACTCAGGCTCTTCTGACACCATGGCTGATTTTGGAGCCTGAGCTGCATCAAGGAGATTTGGTTGATCCATGGTTGCGTCGACATGCTGAGCTTCATGCCCTTCCCCTGGTGAAATGTCCGGTGTTGGCATACTTCTGGATGACTGCGCAGTTGAAATCAAGTCTGCAACTTCAGGAACAATCTGCAAAGCCTCACAGTCCGGATTCTGGGCTGGATCAATGTCCCCAATATTAGACGTTGCTTCTTCATTTTGTGTTTGAGCCCCAATTGGTAGCTCATCCTCACGTGATATGATGATATGTGCTTCATCTTTTGCTGGAGATCTGATTAGTGGCTCATCCTCATCTGATATCATGATATAAGCTTCATCTTTCGTTGTAGAACTGCACGCAGAAACATCCATCTGCTCTTCAAGCTACAGGAACCATTTTGTTGGCATGAGATGATTCACCATGTGTCTCTGGAGCCAGCTTCTCCAGAATGGGGATCATTTCTTCAATTACCAGTCTGCTCGCTGTTGAGTTGCTCTCATCTGATGTGTCTGCTACTGCTATCTCACTTTCAGCTTCTGCATTCGCCATCTTAGAGCTTTCACACTTATTGTTGTCCTGCGCAGACTGGGCGTCCCTTGTGATCATCGCACCACTCCCCCAAACCACCTGAATAGCGTTTCATAGAGGTCTTCATATGACTCACCATCTGAGTCTCCACTTTCCTCATCGTAATCATGGTCATCGTAATCGCCATCGTAGTAATCATCATCGGAGTCATTATCATCTGCAATGGCTTCTCCTGTAAAGTACGGCATTGCATGTGGAATTATGTGTTCACACAAGAAGTGACCAATTTCAAAGCCAGCAGCGGGTTTTGCTGCAGAACTTTCATCCAACAGTCCATGCTCTGGAACTTTAGGAGGACTGAAGAAATTGAAGAAAGAGTCATTTGGTACAGTTTTTGTGACTGTTTTACAAGTTCCCCTTATGATTCTGCTTTGTTTTAAAGGTTTTCAGTGTGATGTTTTTTCCTTTCTTCCAGTCGATCAGGCACCCTGTGCAGCCTATGATTTCTGATGCATCAAAGAATAAAAAGTCTAACTTGTCAGGCCTCGACTCAATCTGGTACACGTTTGTGACTACCTCATTTGTGAAATACGTATTTGGCTCAAACTTAATCTCCAGAGTGAAGCTCATAGGCTGTTCAAGCTCTGAACATTTAACGTTTACATCTTGTAGCTGCTTTAAAATAGGCTCATCATGCTCCTGTATCATACCACTCAGCAAATTCACTTTCTTGAAGACTATTAACCAGAATTCTGGAATTCCCTTTGGCTCTTCCATTTCTTCATATGGTTTGTCGTCCTCCACTTTAACTTTCGCTTGTAACTCATCGTATAACTGCGCCATTATATCTTATTGCCTACCACAATGATCCTCCGTTGCAGCGCTGTCTGGAATGTACAGCCGCTCAACTAGGCTCAGGGCCTCACATACATCCGCTCCTATGATGGACTTGTTTTTCGTGTCCACAATGGAAAATGGTATTGATGCACGATCAATGACCACTAAAGCGAGGTTGTAGTCCAACTGAAGGCTTTAATAAGCTAGATGTTTCCCTCAGCAGTTCAGGTACAGAATGAAGGCTGCTGGGGCGGCACTGGTTCTTAAAGCCCGCCTAGCAGGGCGGATCTATCATACATTCTAACCAATGGTGCTTTAGCCTATCAGGTACCGTAATACCTATAATACCACATTCACCTCCTGTTAAAAAAGAGTCCGGTGGGGGTGGTGGCCTGAAACTACAAAACATGGCAACGTGGTATAATTAGTTATGGAGGTACCGTAATACCTCCGTACAGTGTTTAGTAACTATTTACAATTCTGATAGCGATGTACATTTGATGGTTTATATTTACAGTTTACAATTAAAATGAAGCAATCAGTCGATCGGGGGCCCTGGTCGTCCTCTGTGATCATCGGAGCTTCGGTGGTGACTCCGGTGGAGGCTCGGGCGTCTGTGACTCCGGGAGCGTGGCTTTGATATCTATGGCAGCTTTGGCACCCCTAGACGGCGCTGGTAGGGAAAAAGGTTGACCTGGGAAGGGAGCGCCTGCGGGGGGCGTCGGTGGGTGGTGGGGCGTCGGTGGGTGGGGGGGCCTAGAAGGGGTCGGCGGAAGGACCGATCCTCCTGTAAGGTGCTGTGGTGGAGGGGAGGGTGGGACTGGTGGCTGGGATGTGCGTGGGGTTCCGGCGGGCGGCAGGTCTCGTAGGGAGACCGTATCTTGTCGGCCATCGGGATACTCCACATAGGCGTACTGGGGGTTAGCATGGAGCAGATGGACCCTCTCGACCAACGGGTCCGACTTGTGCGCCCGCACATGTTTTCGGAGCAGGATGGGTCCGGGTGCTGCCAGCCAGGTCGGGAGCGAGGGCCCAGAGGAGGACTTCTGAGGGAAGACAAGGAGGCATTCGTAAGGTGTCTGGTTGGTGGTCGTACAAAGCAGTGACCGGATGGAGTGGAGGGCATCCGGGAGGACTTCTTGCCAGCGGGAGACTGGGAGGATCCTGGACCGTAGGGCCAGTAGGACGGTCTTCCAGACCATTCCATTCTCCCTCTCTACCTGTCCGTTGCCCCGGGGGTTGTAACTGGTCGTCCTGCTCGAGGCTGAGCATGAATTGACGCAGATCGTCGCTCATAATGGAAGAGCCCCTATCAATGTGTATGTAAGCGGGGAACCCGAACAATGCAAAGATGCTATGGAGGGCCTTGATGACGGTGGTTGCGGTCATGTCGGGGCAGGGGATGGTGAATGGGAACCGGGAGTACTCGTCAATCACACTCAGGAAGTATGTGCTGTGGTCGGTGGAGGGGAGGGGGCCTTTGAAGTCCATGCTGAGGCGTTCAAAGGGACGGGAAGCCTTTATCAGGTGCGCTTTCTCTAGCCAGTACAAGTACGGTTTGCACTCCGCGCAGATTTGGCAGTCCCTGGTGGCTGTCCTGACCTCCTCAATGGAATAGGGCAGGTTGCGGGTCTTGACAAAATGGAAAAAGCGAGTGAGCCCCGGGTGGCAGAGGTCCTCGTGGAGAGCTCGGAGGCGGTCCACTTGTGCGGTGGCACATGTGCCGCGGGACAGGGCATCAGGAGGCTCGATTAGCTTCCCGGGACGATACAAGATCTCGTAGTTGTCGGTGGAGAGTTCGATCCTCCACCGCAAGGTCTTGTCATTTTTTATCTTGCCCTGCTGTGCATTATCAAACATGAAAGCAACCGACCATTGGTCCATGAGGAGAGTGAATCTCCTGCTGGCCAGGTAATGCCTCCAATGTCGCACAGCTTCCACTTTGGCCTGGGCCTCCTTTTCGACTGAGGAATGACGGATTTCGGAAGCATGGAGGCTACAAGAGAAGAAGGTCACGGGCCTGCCCGCTTGTTTGAGGGTGGCCACCAGAGCTACGTCGGACACATCGCTCTCGACCTGGAAGGGGAAGGACTCGTCGATGGCGTGCATCGTGGCCTTTGCAATGTCTGCTTTGATACGGCTGAAGGCCTGGAGGGCCTCTATCGACAGGGGAAAAGCTGGGATTGGATCAGGGGACGGGCCTTGTCCGCATAGTTGGACCCACTGGGCGTAGTAGCAAATAAACCCTAGGCAACGTTTCAGGGCCTTGGAGCAGTGAGGGAGGGGAACTCCATAAGGGGGTGCATGCGTTCAGGGTTGGAGCCTATAACTCCATTTCGCACTACGTAGCCGAGGATGGCTAGGCGGTCGGTGCTAAACACGCATTTATCCTTGTTGTATGTCAGGTTAAGGATTTTAGCGGTCTGGAGAAATTTTCGGAGGTTGGTGTCGTGGTCCTGCTGCTCGTGGCCGCAGATGGTGACATTATCGAGATACGGGAATATTGCCCGTAAACCGTACCGGTCAACCATTCGGTCCATCTCGTGCTGGAAGACCGAGACCCCATTGGTGACACCGAAGGGAACCCTTAAGAAGCGATAGAGCCGCCTATCTGCCTCGAAGGCAGTGTATTTGCGGTCACTAGAACGGATGGGGAGCTGGTGGTAGGCGGACTTGAGATCCATCGTGGAGAAGACCATATAATGCGCGATCCTGTTTACCAGGTTGGATATGCGGGGGAGAGGGTACGCGTCCAGCTGTGTAAACCTGTTGATGGTCTGACTGTAGTTGATGACCATCCTATGCTTCTCCCCGGTCTTTACCACCACTACTTGAACTCTCCAGGGACTGTTACTGGCTTCAACGACCCCTTCCCTCAGTAGCCTTTGGACCTCTGACCTAATAAAGATCCGGTCCTGGGCACTGTACCGTCTGCTCCTGGTGGCGACGGGTTTGCAATCCGGGGTGAGGCTCGCAAACAGGGAAGGCGGGTCGACCTTTAGGGTCGCGAGGCCGCAGACAGTGAGAGGGGGTATAGGGCCGCCGAATTTGAAGGTCAGACTTTGAAGGTTACACTGGAAGTCAAAACCCAGGAGTGTAGCCGCGCAAAGGTGGGGAAGGACGTAGAGACGGAAATTTTTGAGCTCCCTTCCCTGGACTGTGAGGTTTGCGACACAAAACCCCTTTATCTCCACTGAGTGGGAACCGGAAGCCAGGGAGATTTTTTGATTAATGGGGTGGACGAGGAGAGAACAGCACCTTACCGTGTCAGGGTGCATGAAGCTCTCCGTACTACCAGAGTCGATTACGCAGTACGTCTCGTGCCCGCTGATGAATACGGTCGTCGTAGCAGTTGAGTGTTCAAGGCCAAGACTGATCCAGAGTCACCGAGGCTAATCGCAGCAGTTGAGAGTTCTCTTCGGGCAGTGCGTGGTCAGCCGAACTGGGGTCCTGGGGGTTCATCCAAGATGGCGGCTCCCATTGGTCGCACATGGCTGGGGGTGCACAAAATGGCGGCGCCAATCCCTCCAATGTGGCATCCGCGGAACAAGATGGTGGCGCCCGAGGTCCGCACGTGGCCCTGGAATATGAAGATGGCGGGGACCGCTGGCCGCACGGGGCCCATGGAGAGGTTTGTGGTTGCGGTCCGCATTCGCCGCCGGAGACCGCGGCAACCACACCGGCCTGGTGTACCCCCACGAAATGGCCCTTTTTGCTGCATCCCTTGCAGGTGGATGTGCAGGCCGAGCAGCGCTGGTGGGGGTGCTTGGCCTGCCCGCAAAAGTAGCAGCGGGACCCCTCGGGATTGCCAGGCCGCCTTGCAGTGCAGGCCTGTGGTGGAATGGGGGAAGTCTCGGGATCGGCCGCGGAGGGGTTCCACGCTGCCCAGGGGGCTGCCACGTGGTCGGGAACATAAGTACGGGCGTTCCTGGAGGCCACGTCCAGAGAGCCCGCAATGGCCTGTGCCTTGCAGAGACCCAGGGTGTACTTTTCTAACAGACGCTGGTGGATTTGTGAAGATAGCATACCTGCCACGAAAGCGTCCCGGACTAAGAGTTCCGTGTGTCCGCTTGCCGAAACTTGCGGGCAGCTGCAGCTTCTTCCCAACACCAGGAGTGCGCGGTAGAATTCCTCTAACGATTCCCCAGGGGTTTGCCGCCTTGTTGCAAGCAGGTTCCGGGCGTAGACCTGGTTTACCGGGCAAATATAGTGTCCTTTTCACAGTTCTATTGCTGCATCGAAGTCTTCCGCTTCCTCGATGAGGGTGTAAATCTCCGGGCTCACCCTTGAATGCAGACGTGCAGTTTCTGCTCTCCCGTGGGTGCGTTTTTGGCCGTCCCGAGATACCCTTTAAAGCACACCAGCCAGTGCTTAAAGATTGCTGCTGAGTTCGCCGCGTGGGGGCTAAGTTGCCGACACTCCGGCTTGATTCGGAGCTCCATCCTTTCTTCTTAAAACAAATAGCTTATTAAATTGATTCACGATCAATGACCACTAAAGCGAGGTTGTAGTCCAAATGAAGGCTTTAATAAGCTAGATGTTTCCCCCAGTAGCTCAGGTACAGAATGAAGGCTGCTGGGGCGGCACTGGTTCTTATAGCCTTCCTAGCAGGGCGGAGCTATCATACATTCTAACCAATAGAAAGCGTACAGTTTCCACCAATGGTGCTTTAGCCTATCAGGTACCGTAATACCTGTAATACCACAGGTATGATGTGACTTTTGTTGTGTACTCATGCTTCAAGTTCACTTGCACCCAGCATTTAAATCTCATTCTCATTGTCGTCTTTCAGTAGTCTTGCTGGATTGACAACTTTTGGTTCGACCCGTTCAAAGCTGAGCAGGTTGGCCCTCATTCCCGTGTCGAGCTTGCATTTTATCAATATACCATTCAGCATCACTGGAATTGTTCATCTTTCTTCGATTTGCATCAGCTTCACCCGGTCTATTGTCACAACTGGTCAGTCAGACTGCTTCACTTTTTATATTCGGACTTATCATGTCCTTGGTCGAAATCAGATTAATGAAAATCAATTCTTCAAGGGACATCTCATCAACTGCTTTGACTGGCCCAGTTTGCTCCACTGTTGGAGGCAAAAAGGATAAATCACAAAGTGGTCTGTATCGTCACACTTGGAACATACTTTCCCAAATGCTGGACATTACCCACATCGTTGGCATAAGATGGCAGACCCGGTCGGCCGCTTAAAATGGCTGCCCGCACTGAGGCCACATTTTTTATTGAACTGCGTCACACTGCTGGTGGCGCTGGCATCTTCATCTGGATTGGCGCCAAAATGTATTAGTTTGAGCGTACTGATCTGCTGTGCAGCTAGTTCACTTGCATAGCATATCCTGATAGCGTTTTCTCATTTCAGGTCTTCTTCCCTTAATAATCTTTCACGTACTTTATCATTCGATATTCCAAACACTATCTGGTCACTGATCATCGACAACTTTAGAGCACTAAAATTGCACGACTGCGCCTTCAACCGTAAATCGGTTACATAGCTATCAAAAGATTTGTCTGCTTTTTGGGTACGTGTATGAAATATGTAACATTCAAATATATTGTTTTTCTTCGGATAGCAATGCTGATCAAATTACTTTATTACCTCATCATAGCTCTGGAATTCCTCTTCACTGTCGAAGGTGAAGGTGTCGTATATTTCTATTGTTTGAGGACCTGCTACCGTCAGTGGCAAAACAATACGCCTCTCATCAGGCTGTGCTTGCAGACCAAGGGCTGCAACATAGAGTCTAAACTGCTGTTTGAAAACTTGCAATTTTCATCTACATTACCTGATTAGCTGGTGGAGTGCCTTCAAACCTTCCATCTCTAACTTCACAGTCTTTCATTGTGTTCAGTTCCAGGTGGGCGTAGTTCACCAGGTCGGCGGAAGAATTTTTATTTTCGTTCCTCAGCCTATTTTGCCCTGTCTTCTCCATTGTTATCTTTAAATTTCATAGAACATACAGTGCAGAAGGAGGCCTTTCAGCCCATCGTGTCTGCACTGACCCACCCAAGCCCTGACCTCCAACCTATCCCCCTAATCCAATAACCCCATCTAACCTTTTGGACACTAAGGGCAATTTAGCATGGCCAATCCACCTAACCTGCACGTATTTGAACTGTGGGAGGAAACCGGAGCACCCGGAGGAAACTCACTCAGACATGGGGAGAACGTGCAGACTCCACACAGACAGTGACCCAGCAGGGAATCGAACCTGGGACCCTGACGCTGTGAAGCCACAGGGCTAACCACTATGCTATTGTGCTGCACACCTGGTACCATGTTGTGTTCTTTGATATATCCATTGTAATGATGTACACAGAGCATCTAGTTGTTTAACTAGAAAGATGATTTATTAACAAACACTTGGAAAGGTAACTGCTGAACTAAAAGATAGACGATGGCTACTAAATGAATTCAGTGAATTCTCCTGAAGCTACTCTAAATGTTACTATCCTCATGTAAGACTTACTACCATCTGACGGGTGTCTAAAGTTACGTGATAGATCTCTATCGCCACCAACTGGTCAGTGGTCACTTTGCTTATTATATACAGACTTACTACCAACTGGCAGGTGTCTCAAGTCACGTGATAGATCTTTATCACCACCAGCTGGTCGGAGGTCACATTGCTAACTATATACAGAACTGTGTACAGGCATATCACCTCAAGGTGGTTGTGATTTCCATCTTCCTGACTCCCCAAGTGGTCTTACAACACCACCAGAAGCTTAATGAGAGCAGGCAGGGTAAGGGAAATAAATAGATTAAATACTCCTACGCCCCACCATCCTCTCACCACTGGGATTGCAGTACGTACTGTCGAGTGGATTCACCAAGCTTACAACCTGTGGCCCTTTATCTCAGCGATTCAGATGGACAAGAACAATAAAAACATTATCACTCCCATGTCTACAAGAGGGGTTGTCAGGTGCAGTTAGAGGAGTCCAACTGCGTGCAGGAGCAGGAGGTGATGCCGACCATATGTGCCATCCGGGCCAACACCAAACATGGGCGGTGTACGTGGTGGAGGCCTTGCGAGCGAAGGTTTCAGCCATGGGACAGGATGACCAAAGCATGGGGCAATCTGTGCTGGCGATGGCCGAGGCCCAGGATAGGGCTGCCTTATCACAGGCTGCCATGTACCTGAGCCAAATGGACATTGCAGCGGCGCTCCAGAGCTGACTGGCATGGTACAGACACAGAGAGAGGGAGCCCAGTCCCAGAGGGTGATGGTGCAGTCACTGTATGATGTGGTGCAGTCCCAGAGGGAAGCGGTCCTCTCACTGTGCTCGATGGCCACGTGCATGGAGTCCCTGATTGAGATGGGAGCGGGCACCCAGGACTGGCAGTGCCAGCTAACAGGAGACCCTCAGTGGTTAGCTCTGCTTGCACCCTGTCCCATGGAGTAGCCCGGAGGTCATTGGGCACCTGGGGGAGGAGGAGGCGATGGGGCCCCTGCCGGTGACCCCCGCAGGGGAGACGCTCAAACCGCAGCCCCTTGGACTCCTGCACCCCCCAGTCCCTCGTGCTTCACATGGGCAGCAGGCAGCACACGGCAGCACCACACCACCTGGGACACCCAAGCAGCAGCCAAGAGCATCCAGGCCTGGCCTCCCCAGAAGACGGCCGCCAAAGGGGACCCTGGTCCCCGGGGGAATCACAGCATGCTGCCTCCACTCCTAATATACCACCTGGTGATCCACCTGGACGTTAGGGCCTGTAAGGCCAGAGAGGTAGACGCCAGTTAGGTTGACACAGGTGCAGCACATAAGATAGTGATAGGGGCTAGGGCACTAACATTACAACCTGCCTTGGTGCGAGGGTCGAGGGGGGTGCTTGGGCCACGGCCCTCAGTACAGTCAGCATCCACTGCTTCCATGCTCCCCCTCCCAACATCCCTCCCTCCCAAATAAATGTCCATCACCCCAGGAGTTCAGCCATGTGAGGAATGGTCAAGTCGTATGCAGGGATCACCCAGGTGGATGGTGGAAAGTGTTACCGTGGGCAGGAGTCAGACATTGTCAAACGATGAGGAACACCAGAGCTCATTGCACAGCAGGTCATCATCATCCACAATCCCATGGACCAGACCCGCTGTTACTGCCAACCCAGGGCCCACATCCCGTAGTGAGGCAGGTGCGGGGTGGCGTAACTGGGGTGTTAGTGGGAGGGGGTATCTGGCCAGTAGGGGGTGCGGGGAGGTACCTCAAATAGGCGAGGAACCGTCGAGTTGCCAGGATGAAGACTTCATGTATGCTGCCTGGGTTCGGGCGCAGACGTGTATGATGCGCATCTCATGGTCACACGGCAGCTGCCTGTTCATCGAGTGCAACCCCTTTCAGTTTGTGACGACTGGCCTGTCATCTGCAGGTGCTCGTAGGGGGACATGCATCCCGCCGATTGTCCCCGGGGCATCTCAGCGATGACGGCGAACCCCATGCCTGGGCATCTGGTGGGCCCGGTCCACATTGAAATTCATATATTGTGGTGACTGGGCACATAGAGCTTCCATGACGGCGCGGATGCACCTGTGTACTGAGGTCTGTGAGATCCTGGACAGGTCCTCACCCGGCACCTGAAAGAACCCCGTGGACTAGATGTTCAGGGCGAACGGCACCTTGAAGGCCACCAGGAACGGGTGTCCTCCCCCAATCCCCGCGGAGCCAGGTGTGCCATCATCTGGCAGATATGTCGCACTGTCCCTCTGTTCATCCGGAGTCTTGGACGGCATGCCAGGTCCAGCAAGTCCTTGAATGACAGGTGTGCCGGTACACATAAGGCCTCATGAGGTGCCTCCTTCCCACCTCCTCCTCCTCGCCTGTTGGGCAGCTCATTCTCCATCCTGGGCGAGTGCCTCCTGCCCACCTCCTCCTCCTTGCCTGTTGGACGGCCGTCTGTCCTCCCTCACCGGCTGTCTCCTGTGCCTTTGAGGCAGACTCCACTGCTGCAGGCTCCTCTTCCTTGAGCAGCTCCATCTCGGCTGCTTGATTCTCTGTTGGTGGGATCCTCCGCTTCACCGGCAATGCACCCATGTCCGTGGGTTTCCCAAACGTGTGTGGGTGGCCACAATGGGAAACCCCAGTGGCTGGCTGCGGGAACGGAGAACCCCACTGCTGGCAGGGGTGCACTGTGCCAGAAACGGGGCTGGCGGGATAGAGAATTTGGGTTTCTCAGTGGATTTGGACTTCTCAGAGCGGCATTTGATAAAGGGCTCATGGAGTTGGGGTAATATTTTAGTACAGATAGAGGATTAGTTAATGGAAAAAAAGAAGGAAATAGCCATTAGAGTTTTTTCAATTTGTCAGGCAATGAGTAGTGGAGTGTCACATGGATCTGTGCGATAGGTCAGCTGGGTGAAGGGGCAGTGGATCTTCACCTCGTTGATGCAGGCCAACCTTGCTGTCGGTCACTGCTCTTCCCTTGGTCAACCCCGCGATCTCCAGGGCCCGTTCCTCATAGGGGTTTAGGACTCGGATCTCTGGCATCCCACCCACCGTCTTGATCCTTTCCTGCTTATTATGGGCTATCTTCTCCTGTGGGGACAAAGAGAAGGCATTGTGAGACACACTATTGATGGTTCAGGGGTTGCTATAGCAGGTGGCATGAGTGGGCGTGATCACCTCAACATGAAAGGTTATGTTGGTAGGTGTCAGGGAGTTCTAAGAAACAAGTAAAAAGATCAGATTTGGGAGGGTGCGAGTTGTCAGCCAATGATTTGTGGGGTGTGGAGTTTGGAAATTTGAGAGGTGGCAAGTGGAACTGATGCCAGGAGAGAGGCAGTAACTTACTGTTGCAGCTCCGTGGAGATGGTTGGTCTACCTCCAACATTGGATGGCAGCCCTCTTGGTCATGCTGCCCTGACAGCCCTTGCCCCTGCCTTCCAGGTGGAATTGCTGACTCTGCTGCTGATCCTCCAACCAGGGCGTCCCACCTCTCATTGACAGCATCAAGAAGCCTTGTGAGGTTGGCATCCCCAAAGCAAGGAGCAGATCTGCGCACTGCCATGCTTATGTGCTGACTGGGAGTGAGTGGTGAGGGAGCATTTAAAAGCAGCCCCCCCCTTGTTAGCGGTGGAAAGCTGAGGCACGGGTCTGGTGAATCAGACAGTGAGACAGCCAATACTGGCGAGAATCTCATGGGGCTCATTTTTGGCACTGAGTTCCGTTGAATACCGGCCGCGACCTCGCCAACACAGGCGTCGAGAAACACCTTGCCAAACGTGCCCAAAATGACTCTCAGAAATGTTTCCGTTGATTCGTGCCCATAGCCTCCGGAGTTTAGAAGAAGCGATTTCAATGAAACCTTCAACACTCTTCAGGGGTTTGATGGGCTGGATGCTGAGGGACTGTTTCCACTGGTTGGGGAGTCTAAAACACGTGGGCACAAACTCAGGATAAGGGGCTAATCAGTTAGGACTAAGATGAGGAGGAATTTCTTCACTCAAATGTTTGTGAATTTTTGGAATTCCATCGTTCAATTTATGGCTGGGGTGGACTGATTTTAGGTACATCAGGAATTTAACTAGGCAGGAAAATGGAGTTAAAACTCAAGACCCAGCCACAATTATATTGAATGGTGGAACAGGCTCGATGGGTCATGTGGTCTACTTCTGCTCCTATTTCTTGTGTTCTTGTGGGCCGGGAACATGAGCCCACATCATTTCTAGGTCCCGACGCCATGTCGCCTCAGCGTCAGTGAAACAACTCTATTTTTAAATGCAAAAGGCCGAAGTAGTCTGGGGGTGAGTTCTGAGAACACCTAGCGGCATCGGAAATGAGCTCAAGTAGGCGCAATTAACCGAGGACTCTTTGAAAAGTTGAGTGATATGCCATGACAGGGTTTGCCATTTGTTGAGGAGATGGTGCAGCAGGAATTGCAGAGGGCAATGTCTGGCGGATAGGTGTCCATGGATGGCACCGAGTTTCTCCGATGCCTCACTTTAGGCCTTAACCAAGATAAATGCTGAGAGATGAGAGATATTGTTCCGGGCATGCAGCAGAAGAAATATGCCCAGAGACACCAAAAGCATTTGGATGGAATTGGTGACGTAGGTCAACTGTAGAGGACTGACCAGGAAGGTATGGATTAATTGGCCTGATACGAATTGGAAAGTCAAGTGGCAAGCGAACTCAGGTGACAGGTTTCTTACTGTATCAAGCAGCATGTACTTGAGTCGAGTGGACTGAGTCTTCAGTAGGTGGTGGTGAGCTGCCTTCTTGAACCCTGCAGTCCCTGACATGTAGGTACCCTCACTGTGCTGTTAGGGAGGGAATTCCAGGATTTGTCCCACCAACAGTGAAGGAACAGCGACATATTTCCAAGTCAGGATGGTATTTGACTTAGACGGGAACCTCCAGGTGGTAGGTATCTGCTGCTCTTGTCCTTCTAGATGGTAGTGGTTGTGGGTTTGGAAGGTGTTGTCGAAGGAACCTTAGTGAGTTGCGGAAGTGCATTTTGTAGATGGTACACACTGCTGCCACTGTTCATCGGTGGTGGAGGGTTTGAATGTTTGTGGAAGGACGAGCAATCAAGAGGCCTGCTTTGTCCTGAATGGTTTCGAGGTTCCTGAGTGTTGTTGGAGCTGCACTCCTCCTTCCATTACACTCCTAACTTGTGCCCTGTAGATGGTGAGCAGGCTTCGAGGAGTCAGGAGGTGAGTTACTCGCCTCAGGATTCCTGCCTTCAACTTGCTCTGGTAGCCACAGTATTTATATAGATGGTCCAGTTCAATTTCTGGTCAATGGTAAACTCCAGGATGTTGATAGTGGGGGATTCAGTAATGGCAATATCGTTGAATGTTAAAGGGCGATGGCTTGACCCTCTCTTGTTGAAGATGGTCATTGCCAGCCATTGCATGGCATAAATGTTACCTGCCACTTCTCAGTCCAAGACTGGATATTATCCAGGTCTTGCTGTATTTGGATATGGACTGCTTCAGTATCTGAGGAGTCGCGAATGATGCTGAACATCATGCAGTCATCTGCGAATATCGCCACTTCTGACCTGATATTGGAAGGAAGGCTATTGATGAAGTACCTGAGGAACTGCTACAGTTCTGATCTGGAGCTGAGATGATTGACTTCCAATAACCATAACCATCTTCCTTTGTGCCAGGTCTTACACCAACCCATGGAGCGTTTCCCCGCTGATTCCCACTGACTCCAGTTTTGGTGGGGCCCCTTGATGTCATACTTGGTAAAATGTGGCCAAGTTGGATCATCAATTTGGCACTTCTGACTAAAGATTATTGTGAATGCTTCAGTCGTATCTTTTGCACAGATGTGCGGACTCCTGCATCATTGAGGGTGGGATTTTTGTGGAGCCTCCTCCTCCAGTGCATTGTTTAATTGTCCCCCACCATTCACAGCTAAATGTTGCAGGACTGTTAGTTGTGGCATTCTTTAGCTCTGTCTATTACTTGCTGCTTATGCTGCTTGGCATACAAGTAGTCATGTGTTGCAGCTTCACCAGTTTGACACCTCAGTTTTAATTATGCCTGGTTTTGCTCCTGGCATGCCCCTCTACATTTTTCATTGAACCAGGATTGGTGGTAGAGTGGGGGATATGCCGGGCCATGAGGTTACAGATTATGATTGAGTGCAATTCTTCTGCTGCTGTTGGCCCACAGCCCTCATGGATGCCCAGTGCAGAGTTGCGAGATCTATTCAAAGTCTATCCCATTTAGCACAATGGTAGTGTCTCATAACACAATGAAGGTTATCCTCACTGTGAAGACAGGAATTTGTCTCCACAAGGACAGGGTAATGGTCATTCCTACTGAAACTGTCATGGACAGATGCATCTCGCAGGCAAGTTATTGAGGATGAGGTCAAGAATGATTTTCCATCTTGCTGGTTCCCTTAGAACCTGCTGCAATTCCAGTCTAGCAGCTATGTCCTTTAAGACCCAGCCAGCTCAGTCTGTGGTGGTACTACCGAGCCACTCTTGGTGATGAACATTGAAGTCCCCCACCTGGAGCACATTCTGTGCTTTCTTCAAGTGGTGTTCAACATGGAGGAGTATTGATTCATCAACTGAGGGGGGACAGTACGTGGTAATCGGCAGGCGGTTTCCTAGTGTCATGAGACTTCATGGATTCCTGAGACAATATGGCGAACTTTCAGGCCAACTCCCTCCCAACTGTTTCCCATTGTGCTGCCACCTCTGCTGAGTCTGTCCTGCCGATGAGACAAGACATACCCAGAAATGGTGATAGTGGGGTCTGGGACATAGTCTGTAAGGTATGATTATTTGAGTATGACCATGTCAGGCTGTTGCTTAACTAGCCTATGAGACAGCTCTCCCAACTTTAGCACGCACCTCCAAATGTTATAAAGGAGGACTTTGCAGGGTTGACAGGGCTGGGTTTTCCGTTGTTGTTTCTGGTGCCCATGTTGATGCTGGGTGGTCCATCCGGTTTCATTCCTTTGTGTTTTCATAGTGGTTGAACACAGCTTGAGTGGCTTGCTAGGCCATTTCAGAGGGCATTTAAGAGTCAACCACATTGCTGTGGATCTGGAGTCACATGTAGGCCAAACTAGGTAAGGAGGCAGGTTTCCTTCCCTAAAGGACATTAGTGAACCAGAGGGTTTTTACAGCAATCAACAATGGTTTCATGGTCATCATTAGACTTAATTCCGGCTGCGGGATCCTCCATCGGTGGGATCCTCCCCTTCACCGGCATCGTACTCATGCCCGCGATTTTCCCAATGGCGTGGGGGTGGCCACAATAAGAAACCCCATTGGCCGGCTGCGGGAACGAAGAATCTCGCTGTCGAAGTGGGGCTGGTGGGATGGAAAATCTCGCCCCCGGACTTTTTAATTGAGTTTAAATTCCACAATCTGCCATAGCAGGATTTGCACCCGGATCCCCAGAGGTATTTCCTGGGTCTCTGGATTACTAGTCCAGCGACTAATTAAGATGGGGGGCATCAATGAAGAAGGGAACATCATGTCAATGTCCTGCCGCAATAGGTGTAATAGGTGAAGGAGGCCAGACTATTTATACATTATTGTCTCCTTATCCTGCAGGAAATGAGAGCACAAAACAGTCATGGGTGGTGTTGTGCTGGACCTGCACAATTTGCCCTGATAGTGGATGGAGCGCTGGACATTGTGAGGATTCCAATATGGTGAGCGATGGTGAGGCAGGATACCATGAAAACCAGTCATTTGAAAAGTCAATCTTCAGCTGAAGTACAGGGATGATACTCCTGCCCTATGTACACTGTGGCTTTTCAAATTCTGTCACCTATGGAGTTGCTTGTGCGGAGGCACCTGCTAAATAGCCCAAGATCTCATCACCACCTTCTTGTGTTTCCCACAGAACCTGAGCTGGAGGCAGGGCAGGGTAATGCTGCACAAACATCACCAGCCTCCAAAGTGAGACAGTCACCTTGCTCCTGTGCACCATCCACCAGCACAGAGACAGGGTTGTGCCTCAGTCAAGATTAGAACAGGGAGCCTAGGGTGGTCTGCACCTCACAAGTGAGCAGGAGAAGGGTGAAGCAGTCAGTTACAGGCAGTCCTCTTTGGGGAACGGAACACAGACAAAACCTTGCTTCACAAGGTGAAGACGCCGGTGTCCTAAACACGGAATTGGTCTGGAGCATCAGAAGCAGATGAATTTCCAAATGTTGGCGATCCCTGAGGCATTTCACAGCTTGGGGAGATAATGGAGGAGTCCATACAGATCAGAGATTTGAGCACTTGATATCCTCCTTTGAAAGAGTGGCCACATTCTTGCAGAGGCAGCACACTGATATGTACAAGAAAAGTGAGATTCTTTGTTGAATTAAGCACACTGTGTCACTGATGGTGCAGAGAGCATGGAGTGGATGTCAACCAAGTCCCAAATGGTGTCTTTGTTCAAAGAAGTGCACAAACATGTGGATTAGGAGCAGGAGTAGGCCATTTGGTCACTCGCATCTGCTCCACCATTTAATAAGATCATGGCTGATTTAACTGTGATCTCAGCTCGACGGTCCAGTCTACCCTCTCTACCCTTTGACTCCATTGTCAATCAAGAATCTATCTAACTCAGCTTCAGTAATATTCAAAGAGTCAGCCTCTACTGCTCTTTGGGGAAGAGAATTCCAGACACTAATGACATTCTGAGAGAAAAACAAAATACTCCTCACTTCCATCTTAAATGGGAGACTTCTTATTTTAAATTGTGCCCCTCATTCTAGTTTTCCCAATAAAGGGAAACATTCTCTTGACATCCACCCTGCCAAGGCCCCTCAGGATCTTATATGTTTCAATGAGATAACCTCACCTTCTTCCAAACTGAATAGGCCCAGCATGTCCATGCTTTCCTCATAAGATAACTTCTCCACCCCAGGAATCTGTTCAGTGAACCTTATCTGAACTGCTTCTTTTGCGATTATATCCTTTTTTAAATAAAGAGATCAAAACTGTACATAGTACTCCAGATGTCGGCTGTAGCAAAACCTCCCCACTTTGATATGTCATTCTCCTTGCAATAAAAGACAACATTCCATTTGTTTTCCTAACCACTTGCTGAAACTGCATATTAATATTTTTTGATTGATGTACTCAGACACCCAAATCTCTCTGCACCACTGAGTTCTGCAATCTCTCTCCAGTTAACTAATATACTGGCTGGAATTTTCCGATTCCATCGCAGTCGGGGTGGAGCCATCAAATGACTTCAATGGGATGGGAGGGGCTACAAAATTCTGACTGCTTTTCCAATCTTCCTGCCAAGGTGGAAAAGTTCTCAATATCCCACATTATACTCCATTGTCCAAATGTTGTTCTTGCTCACATGACTTATCTGTATCCATTTACAGACTCCTTGGGCGTCATTCTCCGACCCCCCGCCAGGTCGGAGAATCGCCGGGGGCTGGCGTGAATCCCGCTCCCGCCGGTTGCCGAAGTCTCCGGCACCGGAGATTCGCCGGGGGCGGGAATCGCGCCGCGCCGGTTCGCGGGCCCCCCCGCTCCATTCTCCGGCCTGGATGGGCCGAAGTCCCGCCGATAAATTGCCTGTCCCGCCGGCGTGGATTAAACCACCTTTTGAACGGCGGGACAAGGCGGCGTGGGCGAGCTCCGGGGTCCTGGGGGGGTACGGGGCGATCTGACCCCGGGGGGTGCCCCCACGGTGGCTTGGCCTGCGATCGGGGCCCACCGATCCGCGGGCGGGCCTGTGCCGTGGGGGCACTCTTTCCCTTCTGCCTCCGCCACGGTCTCCACCAATGGTGGAGGTGAAAGAGACTCCCTCCACTGCGCATGCGTGGGAAACTGTCAGCGGCCGCTGACGCTCCCACGCATGCGCCGCCCGGAGATGTCATTTCCGCGCCAGCTGGCGGGGCAACAAAGGCCGTTTCTGCCAGCTGGCGGGGCGGAAATTCCTCCGGCGTCGGCCTAGCCCCTCAATGTTGGGGCTCGGCTCCCAAAGATGCGGAGCATTCCGCACCTTTGGGGCGGCGCGATGCCCGTCTGATTGGCGCCGTTTTGGGCGCCAGTCGGCGGACATCGCGTCGTTTCCGGAGAATTTCGCCCCTTATGTCCTACTCAAACTTACTCATCTACAGTTTTTTCATTTGTCCATTTGATGTCAATGGCTCGGCCAGTATGTATTACCTGTACCTAATTGCCCTTGAGAAAGGGATAGCGAACTGCCTTCTTGAACAGCTGCTATTCTTGTCTCATCTACAAATTTAGCAGCCATATATTTGGTCCCTTCATCCAAGTCATTGATACAAATAGTTCAGGTCCCAGGACTGATCACTGTGGCACTTCACTAGTTACAGCTTCTCAGACCAATAATATCTGTCATTCCTACTCTCTGCTTTCTGTTAGCTAATCAATTTTCTATCATACTAATATGTTGCCCCCTATTCTGGGTTTGTATTTTGTGTAGTAACCTTTGATGTGGCGCCTTATCCAAAGCATTTTGGAAACCCAAGAACGCCAGAAATACAGGTTCTTCTTCATACACATTGCTTGTTTCTTCCTCACTGAACTCCGGTAAATTAGTCAAACATGATTTCCCATTCACAAAACCATATTGATTCTACCTGATTTCATTAACATTTCCCAAGTGCCCTGAATGATTGATTCGAGAAATTTCACTTTGACAGATGTTAGGTTAACTGATTATAGTTTCCTGCTTTCCTCTTCCTGTCTTGAATGGAGGAGTTGCATTTGCTATTTTCAAATCTGATGGGACCTTTCTAGAATCTGGGGAATTTTGGAAAATTACAACCAATACATCCATTATCTCCACACCCATTTCTTTTAAGAACCGAGGTTAAAGTCCATCAAGTCCTGGGGGACCTGTCAGTATTTAGTTGTAATAGTTTTCTCAGTAGTATTCTCAGTTGCCTTTTCCTGGTGATTGTAATTGTTTTCAGCTCTTCCCTCCCTTCACCTCTTGATTTATAAATATTTCTCAGGTTTTATTTGTGTCTTCGACAGTGAAGACAGACAGAAAATATCTGTCCAACACTTCCACCATTTCTTTATTTTCCAGTATTAATTCCCCAGAATCACCTCTAATGCACCAAAGCTCACTTTAGTTATTCTTTTTCTTTTTAAATAATTGTAGAAACCCTTATCATCTGTTTTTGTGTTTCTACAGCTAGCTTTCTCTCATACTCAGATTTCTTCCTCCTTTTTCATTTTTCATTATTCTTTGCAGGTTGTGGTGATGGTCTCTTTAAGGGCAACACAGCAGAAGAGGGTCACCGGGCTTCAATAACCAATTGGAACTGAGATTGTATAATTACTTCAGAGGGTGGAGTCCTCTCCTAGGCAGAAGACATCTAGAAGACATGTAGGGGATGGAACAGACTTGGGGCTACTGGTCTCTGTACAGTTTTTCTTATTACTAAATACCTTTCGTGTTTTTAATGAAATCTGTGAGCGTGCCTCATTCCACCTGGCAAGAGGATGGGATAGATTATGATGACACAGTTTTTGGCCTGAAACCTGAGAGTATCCTGTTTTAGTCGAAGTCTGAAAAATAAATATGCACCTGAATGTCTATCTTTGGGTAAAGGGGAGGACGTGGAACGGACCTGAAATGCCAGCGGAATCAGAAGTTTAGAAATGTATAGAAAAAAAAATAAGAGACAGTAACTCTCAAAAGTAAGAGCTTTGACTTTGACAAAAAATGGAACTTAGTTGAGAGAAAAGAAAGAGTTACTGCAAAGTTTTTTAAAAAAACATAAAAAGGAGAGGAGAGCATAGAGAGCAGTGTTTTAGATGATTTAAGAAAGATGCCCCAAAGAGCTGGAGCATGGGAAAACAGCAGTTCAGACAGAAAAACAGAGATTTTGCCATGCGAGCTCAGACCACCCCTATCGTGTTGCAGATACCAGTGTGCAATGAGGTTTGCAAGGACTCAGAGCAGTCCAGCGATCCGTTCTCTAGAAGGATTGCAGAAGCCCCGAGGTGGTGACAGTGACTCTGCGGAGAATGGACCTGCTGTCCCCTCTCAGTATGATAGCATTTACCCTCACACCACTGCCACTCCATCTGCCCACAACCCTTGTCGTTACCTCTCAGTCAGCCAGTCCAGGCCTCTGCCACCTATGCTGATTTGCTGCAGGTTAATAGCAAGCTCACCAGCTGCTTGAGGTGTTCGTGCAAGGTCACCTACAGTTTCCCCCAGTGACAGACAGCAGCCTTCCCCTAGCCAAGCTACAGCCATTGGGGTAGCACCATGATGTGTACTTTGGCAAAGACAGTCACTGAGGGAATGCACAAGAATAGTTGACTTTGTGCAGAATATTGAATAGTTTGGTTTATAAAGTTGCTATGGGATCTTTATTTTGTAGTGGCTTTTATTTAACATTATGGCCAAGAGGCTAACAATGGGAAGGTATGTTGTGGAAATGTTGGAAAATGGGAAATTGAGGTAACATTCCGTGGTATCACATCAGAGAAGCCAGACCTGGACAGTTTGGCCAGGGTGCTGGGTATGTGCTCTCTCCTATATCTGTCTTCTTCCTTTTTACTATATATCTGGCAGGAAGAGCTTTTCCTTTGTGATGGTAGGGTTGTGCCAGATGCATCTGATGATGAGTCATGATACATGGTTACCAAATACTGCAGATCTCCTCCAGGATGGGCCTGGTAACAGAAGGTTTGCTTGAGACTTCCAAACTCTATTTTGTATAGTGGGATTGTCCAGCACATGTTTGCATTGCAAAGTTATGAGTCGATATTGCAGACCCTGTGGCCTCCAGTCGGGTTATAACATTTACAGAATTCTATTTGCCAATATCACTAACTTACACTGTTGAATTGGAAATCTTTCCTACTTCGAGACTGTGGAGAAAACAACTTTACAACTCTTTTTCGATAAAAATAACTTAGTCTTTATTGACCAAAGTCTGCATGCAGTACGGCTACAGTTTGAAGTCAGAGAGCAGTTAATGCAAAACTGCTGGTTCTTCCTCAAGCTCGCAAAGACATGGAGAAACCGTTCAATATTTATACAAAAGCTGTGTCAGTTTACAAAAACAGACATTGTTCAAAAATGTAATCAGTAGTAAGGACATCAATACAGTCATAAAGTCTGAACAACCATGTTGTCATGGAAAGACCCTGACTTGGCTTATTCGCAGTACCTTATCTTTTGAGGAATTAAGACGTGGTCCTATTTTGCTTTCACCTCTGCCCTCATGATGCCTTGACGCAGATGCTCCTAGGTCATGAGGAGGTTGTGTTATTAGGACATTCCTAGGTCGTGACTTTGTTATCAGGTTTTATTAAGGTCAGGCATTCTTTTCCCTCTTCTGGCCTTGTATGATACGGATTATGTGGATTCTTAGCTTTGTCTAGTTTGCCAGGGTCTGGTCTTGGTAATAGCTGACACAGCTTTCTTATACATGGTTACATAAGTTGGCTATTTTTCCCATCATGCTATGGCTGAGTTTGTACACTTTCACAATACTGACTCCCTCTCACACTCAGTGCCTGGATTGCAGGAGGGAGATTGACGCTCTTTAGTCCTGCCCAACTGCACCTGGAAGCCTTCTGTAATATCCCCTACAGGAACTACGGGTTGCGAATGCTTGTCTTCCCCATGCTCCTTGCAGAGTACGAGCTCCCACACTAGGGACGGGGTAACTCAATCACCCAGTGTATATAAGGTAAGGCACCGACCAGAAGGAACCCATTAGGGGTCTACTGGAAATGTATGTGTATTGTTTGAAAATAAAACTTTGTTCTTATTTTTACTTGATAAGGACTCCCCTTGTCTTTATTAAACTGGTGACGAGGAATAAACTGGTTTGCTGTCGACACTACAACCTACTTAGCTGAGCCACCGCCCTGATTTTCTGGACCCCGGTTTGGATTTCTTTGATTTGCCATGCCTCTGTTTGGACAGTTAGATGCATTTGACACTGATGTTGAAGACTGGAACCTATACGCTGAACAAATGCGTTATTTCTTCCAACAATATCATGGAGGACAAGCGCCAGATGGTCATACTGTTGATGGCCTGTGGACTGCAGACGTTTGGGGTGATCCAATGTCTCACAAACCTGGCATCGCCGGATAAACAAACATATGACCAGCTCATGACACTTATGGCACAACATTTTAACCCAATTCCGTCGATAATCGTTCAAAGATATCAGTTTAATATGGCGGAGTGGTCTCCCGGTGAGTCCATCACTGAGTTCATATCTCGCTACAGAAGGTAGCCGAGGTTTGTGAGTATGGAACTTTGTTTGATATGCTCGTGATCGCTTGGTCTGCAGTATCGATAAAATGGAAACTCAGAAAAAGCTTTTGAGTGAAGTTCTCTGACTTTTCAGCAGGCGCTGCAGATCTTCGAATTTGGCTACCATCCTCGCCGCACCCACCCAACATCACCCCCCCCCCCCCACACCCCCCCCCCCCCCCCACCCCACACCCCCACCCTCCCCTACTTGGGGAAAGGTCCAGGATATGGCGTTCAAACAAGGTGAAGCGGTTGTCTTCTTGAATCATAGAATCCTTCGTAGAATCCTTTCAGTGCAGAAAGAGACCATTTGGCCCATCGAGTCTGCACTGACTTTTCAAAAGAGTGCTCTACTCATGTCCATCCCCCATCCACCTCACCCTATCCCCTTGGGCCCCATGGCCTAACCTGCATATCCCTGGATACTAAGGGAAAATTTAACATGCCCATTACACCTAACCTGCACATGTTTGGACTGTGGGAGGAAACCGAAGCACCTGGAGGAAACCCATGGGGGAGCGTAAAAAATCTCCGCAAACAGTTGTGGATGAAATGAAATGAAATGAAAATCGCTTATTGTCACAAATAGGCTTCAAATGAAGTTACTGTGAAAAGCCCCTAGTCGCCACATTCCGGCGCCTGTTCGGGGAGGCTGGTACGGGAATTGAACCGTGCTACTGGCCTGTCTTTGTCTGCTTTAAAAGCCAGCGATTTAGCCCAGTGTGCTAAACCAGCCAGGAGTGCCTCACCAGCTACCTTCATGGACACATAACTGTATTCACTGACTCACTGGGTATAGGGCAATCCTGCAATTGCAGCCAAACCTCAAGCCTGCTCAGTCTGGCTAGCTTCATTGGTCTGGAAGTGAATGGTGCCTTCTCTGGACCCTTCTACCTTTCACTTCTTGCTGGCACTGAACCCTTCTGGCTGTGTCAGGTCCTGCATTCTACAGGACCCTGAATAACCACTTCCTTACCTTGCAGGTCAGCTGTTCGGGAGAGAGAGGGAGCCAGGACCTTGGAAACAGCGCGGGAGTTTCAAAAAGCGCGGGAGCTGCGAGGCAGAGGGGACAGTTTAAAAGGGCGCGCTGTGGGTGAGGTAAGTACTGCATAACCACTTACTTACCTTGCAGGTCAGCTGTTCGGGAGAGAGATCAGTTTTGGGAGCAGGCCTATTGGCTGACTGTAAATCAGGAAGGATACAAAGGGTGTGGCTGAAGTGCCTTTAGAAACAGAGTGCTGAAGGCAAACAGAGTGTATCTGAGTTTAGGTAAGGCTGAGTTCGGGTAAGAGGGGAGTGACAAAAAAAAAAAAAAAAAAAAAAAAAATCAAGTTAATTAAGTAAAGTAATTAACTAGTTAAGGGAATTTGGTGCTCACCTGAAGGAGGTGCAGAGAAGCAGACCTGTGAGGGAGTCTCTGGAGCAACTACATCACAGCCAGCAGGTAAGTGTTTGGCTTGTAACTGGTAAGTGATTTCTCTCTCTTTGACTTTCTCCTAGCTGTGTAGTGTAGTTCAAATTTAACTTCAGGTTTAAGTCATGGCAGGAGAGCTCAGACCCGTGTCATGCTCCTCTTGTGAGATGTGGCAAGTCAGGGACCCTTCTGGTGTCCCTGACTCCTTCATCTGCAAGAAGTGTGTCCAACTGCAGCTCCTGTTAGACCGCTTGACGGCTCTGGAGCTGCGGATGGACTCACTTTGGAGCATCCGCGATGCTGAGGAAGTTGTGGAAAGCACATTCAGTGAGTTGGTCACACCGCAGATTAAAATTACTGAGGCAGATAGGGAAAGGGTGACCAACAGACAGAGGAAGAGTAGGAAGGCAGTGCAGGGATCCCCTGCGGTCATCTCCCTCCAAAACAGATTTACCGTTTTGGAAACTGTTGGGGGAGATGGCTCACCAGGGGAAGGTGGCAGCAGCCAGGTTCATGGCACCGTGGCTGGCTCTGCTGCACAGAAGGGCGGGAAAAAGAGTGGCAGAGCTATAGTGATAGGGGATTCAATCGTAAGGGGAATAGACAGGCGTTTCTGCGGACGCAAACGAGAATCCAGGTTGGTATGTTGCCTCCCTGGTGCAAGGGTCAAGGATGTCTCGGAGCGGCTGCAGGGCATTCTGGAGGGGGAGGGTGAACAGCCAGCTGTCGTGGTGCATATAGGCACCAACGATATAGGTAAAAAACGGGATGAGGTCCTACAAGCTGAATTTAGGGAGTTAGGAGTTAAACTAAAAAGTAGGACCTCAAAGGTAGTAATCTCAGGATTGCTACCAGTGCCACGTGATAGTCAGAGTAGGAATGACAGGATAGCTAGGATGAATACGTGGCTTGAGAGATGGTGCAAGAGGGAGGGTTTCAAATTCCTGGGACATTGGGACCGATTCTGGGGAGGTGGGACCTGTACAAATCGGACGGTCTGCATCTGGGTGGGACCGGAACCAATGTTCTCGGGGGGGTGTTTGCTAGTGCAGTTGGGGAGGGTTTAAACTAATGTGCCAGGGGGATGGGAACCGATGTAGGAAGTCAGTGGGGACAGAAACAAAAGGCAGGAAGGGAGAGTGTGTAAAGCATGACCAGAGAAAGCAGGGCAGAGAGCAAGGAAGGTCTACATTAAACTGCATTTATTTCAATGCAAGGGGCCTGACGGGCAAAGCGGATGAACTCAGGGCATGGACGGGCACATGGGACTGGGATATTATAGCTATGACTGAAACATGGCTAAGGGAGGGGCAGGACTGGCAGCTCAATGTTCCGGGCTACAGATGCTATAGAAAGGATAGAACAGGAGGTAAGAGAGGAGGGGGAGTGGCGTTTTTGATTAGGGAGAACATCACGGCAGTACTTAGAGGGGATATATCCGAGGGTTCGCCCACTGAGTCTATATGGGTGGAACTGAAAAATAAGAAGGGAGAGATCACCTTGGTAGGACTGTACTACAGGCCCCCAAATAGTCAGCGGGAAATTGAGGAGCAAATATGTAAGGAGATTACAGATAGCTGCAAGAATAATAGGGTGGTAGTAGTAGGGGACTTTAACTTTCCCAACATTGACTGGGACAGTCATAGCATTAGAGGCTTGGATGGAGGGAAATTTGTTGAGTGTATTCAGGAGGAATTTCTCATTCAGTATGTGGATGGACCGACTAGAGAGGGGGCAAAACTTGACCTCGTCTTGGGAAATAAGGAAGGGCAAGTGATAGAAGTGCTAGTGAGGGATCACTTTGGGACAAGTGACCATAATTCCATTAGTTTTAAGATAGCTATGGAGAATGATAGGTCTGGCCCAAGAGTTAAAATTCTAAATTGGGGCAAGGCCAATTTTGATGGTATCAGACAGGAACTTGCAGAGGTAGATTGGGGGAGACTATTGGCAGACAAAGGGACGGCTGGTAAATGGGAGGCTTTTAAAAATGTGTTAACCAGGGTGCAGGGTAAGCACATTCCCTTTAGAGTGAAGGGCAAGGCTGGTAGAAGTAGGGAACCCTGGATGACTCGAGATATTGAGACTCTGGTCAAAAAGAAGAAGGAGGCATATGACGTACATAAGCAACTGGGATCAAGTGGATCCCTTGAAGAGTATAGAGATTGTCGAAATAGAGTTAAGAGGGAAATCAGGAGGGCAAAAAGGGGACATGAAATTGCTTTGGCAAATAATGCAAGGGAGAATCCAAAGAGATTCTACAGATACATAAAGGGGAAAAGAGTAACTAGGGACAGAGTAGGGCCTCTTAAGGATCAACAAGGGCATTTATGTGCAGAGCCACAAGAGTTGGGTGAGATCCTGAATGAATATTTCTCATCGGTATTCACGGTGGAGAAAGGCATGGATGTTAGGAAACTAAGGGAAATAAATAGTGATGTCTTGAGAAGTGTGCATATTACAGAGGAGGTGGTGCTGGAAGTCTTAAAGCGCATCAAGGTAGATAAATCCCCGGGACCTGATGAAATGTATCCCAGGATGTTGTGGGAGGCTAGGGAGGAAATTGCGGGTCCCCTAACCGAGATATTTGAATCATCGGCAGCCACAGGTGAGGTGCCTGAAGATTGGAGAGTGGCGAATGTTGTGCCCTTGTTTAAGAAGGGCAGCAGGGAAAAGCCTGGGAACTACAGACCGGTGAGCCTAACGTCTGTAGTAGGTAAGTTGCTAGAAGGTATTCTGAGAGACAGGATCTACAAGCATTTAGAGAGGCAAGGACTGATTCGGGGCAGTCAGCATGGCTTTGTGCGTGGAAAATCATGTCTCACAAATTTGATTGAGTTTTTTGAGGGAGTGACCAAGAAGGTAGATGAGGGTAGTGCAGTAGACGTTGTCTACATGGACTTTAGCAAAGCCTTTGACAAGGTACCGCATGGTAGGTTGTTGCAGAAGGTTAAAGCTCACGGGATCCAGGGTGAGGTTGCCAATTGGATTCAAAATTGGCTGGACGACAGAAGGCAGAGGGTGGTTGTAGAGGGTTGTTTTTCAAACTGGAGGCCTGTGACCAGTGGTGTGCCTCAGGGATCGGTGCTGGGTCCACTGTTATTTGTGATTTATATTAATGATTTGGATGAGAATTTAGGAGGCATGGTCAGTAAGTTTGCAGATGACACCAAGATTGGTGGCATAGTGGATAGTGAAGAAGGTTATCTAGGATTGCAACGGGATCTTGATCAATTAGGCCAGTGGGCCGACGAATGGCAGATGGAGTTTAATTTAGATAAATGTGAGGTGATGCATTTTGGCAGATCGAATCAGGCCAGGACCTACTCAGTTAATGGTATGGCGTTGGGGAGAGTTATAGAACAAAGAGATCTAGGAGTACAGGTTCATAGCTCCTTGAAGGTGGAGTCGCAGGTGGACAGGGTGGTGAAGAAGGCATTCGGCATGCTTGGTTTCATTGGTCAGAACATTGAATATAGGAGTTGGGACGTCTTGTTGAAGTTGTACAAGACATTGGTACGGCCACACTTGGAATACTGTGTGCAGTTCTGGTCACCCTATTATAGAAAGGATATTATTAAACTAGAAAGAGTGCAGAAAAGATTTACTAGGATGTTGCCGGGACTTGATGGTTTGAGTTATAAGGAGAGGCTGGATAGACTGGGACTTTTTTCCCTGGAGCGTAGGAGGCTTAGGGGTGATCTTATAGAGGTCTATAAAATAATGAGGGGCATAGATAAGGTAGATAGTCAACATCTTTTCCCAAAGGTAGGGGAGTCTAAAACTAGAGGGCATAGGTTTAAGGTGAGAGGGGAGAGATTCAGAAGGGCCCAGAGGGGCAATTTCTTCACTCAGAGGGTAGTGAGTGTCTGGAATGGGCTGCCAGAGGTAGTAGTAGAAGCGGGTACAATTGTGTCTTTCAAAAAGCATTTAGATGGTTACATGGGTAAGATGGGTATAGAGGGTTATGGGCCAAGTGCGGGCAACTGGGACTAGCTTAATGGTAAAAAACTGGGCGGCATGGACTGGTTGGGCCGAAGGGCCTGTTTCCATGCTGTAAACTTCTATGATTCTATGATTCTATGACCCACTCTGGGATGTTGCCTGCGTGCAAGAGGCCTCCTCTCCCTTCTGGCCCTGTCCTTCACTTCTGAGGAGGTCCCTCCAGTAGAGTAGACAATCCCGATTTTTTCTAGGTGATTGCACGGGATTGCATTGAAGCGGCCTGTCGGCAAAGAGCCTGTGCAAGTCTTCAGAAATTATAGCATTCTCCAGAACATTGAAAAATGCCAGAAACTAACTGTAAAACTCGTCAAAATAATTCACATCAAAACTTCTGCCTACTGACCTTGCCATGATCCCGTGAGCCTTTTATCCCACTCTGGATATTAATGAAAAACATGAAGGCTGCCAGACCATGTGCACTGAGCATCAAAGCAAACGGCCATTTAAAATCACAGACACTTCTTGTTTAAATGGGCTTAATAGGTCCTTTAACAGTTGGCGCTGCAGTTTCCCCTTCCACACGTGTCCACTGACAGAAATATCATGAGGGGCGAAGTGATGTTGGAACACCCTCCTGATGTCATCGTGCCCCATTTTTGAATCTGAATGTGTCAGTGGTGCCCCACCCAACAAGCACAAAATTCTGGCCATTGAGTTACCCCAGTGTCATCTCAGAAACAAAACCTAACAAAAGTTCCCCATTTTTAGTGGGCCGCAACTTTGCGAAAACTAAATCATAAAAAAGGAAGATTATCAAATTAAACATTGCCTCCTGGGGTGCCCAATATGCACTTCAGTGGGAAATTTGAGGTGAGGACTGTTGGTTCTAGCGGGTAACTGTCTCTCCAGCAACACTTGTGCATCAAGAGGATTAGGATGCTTACACCTGGTGCTACAAACCCTTCAAGCTTATCCATAAATCACTCCTGCAATCCATCGACCCCATAATGAACCACAATGTTCACACCCTTCGTCATGATCTCTGCTATCACCAGCACCACCCTTGATTTTCTGATTCTCTCGCCTTCTTCTGAACACTCTTCCCGCAGCTTCTGATCTCCCTCGGCATCCTTCATCGCCTCCCTTGTTTTTTCTGATCATTCCCAAATTTAGCACCTGGGGCGAAATTCTCCGGAAACGGCGCGATGTCCGCCGACTGGTGCCCAAAATGGCGCAAATCAGACGGGCATCGCGCCGCCTCAAAGGTGCGGAATGCTCCGCATCTTTGGGGGCCGAGCCCCAACCTTGAGGGGCTAGGTCGGCGCCGGACGAATTTCCGCCCCGCCAGCTGGCGGAAAAGGCCTTTGGTGCCTCGCCAGCTGGCGCGGAAATGACATCTCTGGGCGGTGCATGCGCGGGAGCGTCAGCGGCTGCTGACAGTTTCCCGCGCATGCGCAGTGGAGGGAGTCTCTTCTGCCTCCGCCATGGTGGAGACCATGGCGGAGGCGGAAGGGAAAGAGTGCCCCCACGGCACAGGCCTGCCCGCGGATCGGTGGGCCCCGACCGCGGGCCAGGCCACCGTGGGGGCAGCCCCCGGGGCCAGATCGCCCCGCGCCCCCCCCCAGGACCCCGGAGCCCGACCGCGCCGCCTTGTCCCTCCGGTAAGGTAGGTGGTTTAATTTACGCCGGCGGGACAGGCATTTTAGCGGCGGGACTTCGGCCCATCCGGGCCGGAGAATCGCGCGGGGGGGCCCGCCAACCGGCGCGGCGCGATTCCCGCCCCCGCCGAATCTCTGGTGCTGGAGACTTCGGCAACCAGCGGGGACGGGATTTACGCCAGCCCCCGGCAATTCTCCGACCCGGCGGGGGGTCGGAGAATCTCGCCCCTGATCTCCCATCTCCAGCTTCCAATCTCCCCTCCTTTGCTCCATCTCAACCTGACCTCTGACCTACCCGGCCTCAAATCTCCCTGCGTCAACTTCGATCTTTCCGGCCTCTGATTGACACCCTCCCTCCCACCCCTTTTGATCACTCCCTCCTCTCCATTCCTTGGCTGTGTCCAAGAGCTGAATGAGTTCTATGGAGTGATTTTGAGATTTGTGACAGGCAAGCTGTCAGAAAGAAACTATTTTTAAATTTATATCCAAGTTTCCGGTAAGGTCAGCATTTAATTCTTGATTTTATTTCTTCTGATTTTTAACCTTGGCAACTGCTTTTAATTATTTATTTGCCAAGAATAGTTCAGATTCCATCCCAGATGCAATATTTTCAACAGTCACTCTGGCCACAAAGTACTATTTTTCCACAAACTTCCATGGATTAGAAGCTGCAACTTGTCCAAGTTTCAGCCAAGATTTATTATCTTCTTAGCTTGTTCCCATTTCACAGGTTTCATTTCAAGTGCAGATGTTCTTAAATTTTTCTTTATCCTGTTAAGCTTCTGAAGTGTTCACATAATTTTTTAAAATACATTTAGAGTACCCAATTCATTTTCTCCAATTAAGGGGCAATTAAGCGAGGCCAGTCCACCTACCCTGAACACCTTTGGGTTGCGGGGGCAAAACCCACACAAATACGGGGGGAATGTGCAAACTCCACACGGGACAGTGACCCAGAGCCTGGGACCTCGGCCCCGTGAAGCAGCAGTGCTAACCACTGCACCACTGTGCTGCCCTTTGTTCACATCATTTTAACTATTCTCACAAGGGCCAGAAGGGCAAGTTGTTTTCAAAATTCCAAAGAAATTATCCTCGGGAATTATATATCAATGAGCATGATCTCAAATCTGGCTAAACTCCTAAAAGTAATTTTTTTTAAAATTTATGACTAACACGCAAAGCTTCAAGCGTTGGCAGTGTATTTCTAAAATGTGGATATGAAAATCAACTGGCCCCACAGGATTTTCCATCCATTAGTTTTATTTATTCAGAATGTGAATGTGACTTCTATGAAGCGGTGGAAACTAAGATGGATGGTCCTCTTCTGCAATGTCCAGAAGAATAGTCTGGACCAGTAAATGTGAGGGATTGGAAGGGACAGGTGTACATATAATTGCATGATGTTTAGCTCCCTTCAAGAGCTTCCTTCCCTTCTGCTAATCTCGGAGAACCATTCTGTGTCCCAAAGGTTTTCTGATTCGCTAGCCACAGCTATAGTGGGCGCAAACAGCAGCTGCCACCAAAAGCAGATTGGAAATTAAAGTTTTGCCATGCAAAAAATGAGATCCAAACAGCTACAAAAACCATGCATCCACGAAAATGCAAAATGAGTGAATTGAAAAAGTAAAATAAATACAGGCAGCAATTAAAGTGAGATTTACCTTCAAGGTTGCCTATTTTTCACTTCCATAACATGCCTTCTTTGCTCCTGTTTCAGCTCATTTGCAGCCGAAACCCTCATTCGTGCCTTCATTACCTCTGGACTTGACTATTCTAATGCACTTTTGGTTACACCCCCACATTCGGTTAGAAATGAGAAATATGCTTAATATTTATAATCAGCTTGAAATAGGCAAAGGACTGGGTTGCTGTTGTAAGTTGTATGTTTCAGTTTACTGGAAGCTGCTTAAAGCTCCAGAAGCAAATCAGTGGAATGATTGTTCTTTGATGATGACAACGTTGCTTTACTTTGAAAGCAGCCCATGGCCAGATGAGGCTTGGTAGGAGTGCAACTGGGCAGACATTGAATTAACCACCCTACAGTGTTGTGTTAGCTTCGGCTTTTCATTTGACCTTGTCTAATTAAGATGCTTCCTGAAATACGCAAGTTTATGAGTATGTCGAATGAGAATAGAAGTCACTTGAATGAACTATTCCATTGTTCAATCGGGAATTAGAACAGATAGGCTGGATAGCCATTCAACACACTTAATTTAACAGTCCATAATGCCCAACAGCTTTGGCCATTAGTAAATAGTGATGAAACAGATACAAATAATGTGACTTCTGCAAGTTACTTCTGAAAGGCTAGAGCTGGAATGTTTCTTGACTGTGAGAAATGATCTGGACAACAGATATGTGTTATGGAAGGGGTGATGAAAGAGTGATTGATCAAAAATGGTGACACAGTGATTAGCACTGCTGTCTCACAGCGTCAGGGACCTGGGTTTGATTCTAGCCTTGGGTGACTGTGTGGAGTTTGCACTTTCTCCCCGTGTCTGCCTGGGTTTCCTCCGGGTACTTTGGTTTCCTCCCACAGTCCAAAGTTGTGCAGGTTACATGGATTGGTCATGCTAAATTGCCCCATAGTACCCAAAAATATGCAGGTTAGGTGGGGTTGGGGAGGAAGGGCAGGGGAGTGGGCTCAGGTAGGGTGCTCTTTAAGAGGGTTGGTGCAGAATTGATGGGCCAAATGGCCTCCTTCTTCTCTGTAAGGATTCTATGGATTCTGCGGAATGCTTAAGAGGCTAATAACTGTAAATTACATTAAAAATGGGTTTGGTTAGACGCCACCTGGAGTACTATGTACAGTTTTTGGTCCTGTACCTCAGAAAGGATGTTATTGCCATGGAGGGAGAGCATCGAATGTTGTCCAGACTTGTTCCAGGGATGGCAGGACTGTCTTCTGAAGCAAGATTGGGTAAACTGGGCATGTATTCTCTTGGGTTTTGAAGAATGAGAGCTGCACAGATGCAGGCAAGATGTTTTCCTTGGTTGGGGAGTCTCGAACTAGTGGGCGCAATTTCAAAACAAAGCTGATGCCACTTAGAACTCTAGGTCCCTTTTCCCTCAAAGCAATCTTTAAAACCTACTGGCTCAACCAAGCTTTGGTCCTAATAACTCCTTACATGGTTCAGAAATTCTTATTTAATGCTCAGCCCTGTGGATCGCCATGGAATGTTTTATTACAAAAAGGTGTTCTATAAATGCAACTTGTTAAGAAAATCTAATTTCCCAGTCCAGAAAATTGTTACCAAGGCACAATTGAGAGAATGTATAATGTTACACAAAATATTGTTACACAAGATCGAACATGATGGACCCTGCATCCTGATACATGTTATACATTGTTTATCATAGTCTCTGTTTTACACAATTACCAGGCTATGGAATTTAAAAACACACATAAGAGTTGGCATTCCTATTTGTGGCTATCCTTGAAGATTGGTAGGTTAGGAGACTCTAACTATGGACAATTAGCACCGAGAATTATAGAACCCTACTATGTAGGAGGCCATTCAGTCCATAACGTTTGCACTGACCCTCCAAAAGAGTACTCCACCTAGATCCACTTCCCCAACCCACCCCATCTCATCGCATTAACCTAACCTAAACATCCCTGGATTTTAAGCGGCAATTTAGCATGGCTAATCCACCTAACTTGCACATCTTTCGGCTGTGGGAGGAAACCGGAGCACCCGGAGGAAACCACTGCAGACATCCAGAGACCATGCACACTCCACACAGACAGTCACCGATGGCTGGAATTGAACCCCAGCCCCTGGCACTATGAGGCAGCAGTGCGAACCACTATGCCACTGTGTTCTTAAAATCATTTTTTAAAAAATTAATTGATGGGATGTGGGTGTCGCTGGTTAGGTCAGCATTTATTGTCCATCCTTAGTAGTCCTTCAGAAGGTGGTGGTGAGTTGCCTTCTTGAACCTTGAGGCGTAGGTACAACCGCTGTGCTGTTAGGGAGGAAGTTCCAGGATTTTGCCCCAGTGACAGTGAAGGAACAGTGATATATTTTCAAGTCAGGGTGTTGAGTGACTTGGAGGGGAACCTCCAGGTGGTGGGATTCCCAGGTATCTGCAGCTCTTGTCCTTCTAGTTGGTAGCGGCCGTGGATTTGGAAGGTGCTGTCTAAGGAACCTTGGAGAGTTCCTGCAGTGCATCTTGTAGATGGAACACATGGCTGCCTCTGTTCGTCGATAGTGGAGGGTTTGAATGTTTGTGGAAGGAAGAGCAATCAAGCGAGTTGCTTTGTCCTGGATGGTGCCGAGTTCTTGAGTGTTGTTGGAGCTGCACTCATCCAGGCAAGCGGAGAGTGTTCCATTGCACTCCTGATTTGTGCTTTGTAAATGGTGGCAGGCTTTGAGGGGTCAGGAGGTGAGTTACTCGCTGTAAGATCCTAGCCTTTGACCTGCCCTGGTAGCTACCGTATTAACAAAGCTAGTCCAGTTCAGTTTCTGATCAATGGTAACTACCAGGATCTTGATTGTGGAGGACTCAGCAATGATAATGCCATTGAATGTCAAGGGCGGTGGTTAGATCCTCAATTGTAGGAGATGGTCATTTCCTGACACACGTGTGCTACACATGTAACTTGCCACTTGTCAGCCCAAGCCTGGATATTGTCCAGGTCTTGCTGCATTTGGGCATGGACTGCTTCATTATCTGAGGAGTCGTGAACGGTGCTGAACATTGTGCAGTCATCTGCAAACATCCCCACTTCTAATCTTAATGGAAGGAAGGTCATTGATGAAGCAGCTGAAAATGGTTGGGCCTAGGATACTATTCTGAGGAACTCCTGTCGTGATGTCCTTGAGTTGAGATGATTGACCTCCAACCATCACAACCATCTTCCGTTGTGATGGTTGGAGGTCAATCATCTCAACTCAAGGACTCCAACCAGTGGAGAGCTTTCCCCCTGATTCCCATTGACTCCAGTTTAGCTAGAACTCCTTGAACACTCCCACACGGTCAAATGCTGCCTTGATGTCAAGGGCAGTCACTCTCACCTCACCTAATTTTATAATTGAGTATTAAAAATGTTTTCAACAAGATGAAAAATATAAACTTGTGTAACAGCTTTTGTAGAAAATAGACATGAAGTGCAATGCAGAATGTATAGTCTTGTTCAATAATATACTATCATGATTTCCGGTGACGGGGATGTGCTGAGTGTCCGGTGACGGGGATGTGCTGAGTGTCCGGTGACGGGGATGTGCTGAGTGTCCGGTGACGGGGATGTGCTGAGTGTCCGGTGACGGGGATGTGCTGAGTGTCCGGTGACGGGGATGTGCTGAGTGTCCGGTGACGGGGATGTGCTGAGTGTCCGGTGACGGGGATGTGCTGAGTGTCCGGTGACGGGGATGTGCTGAGTGTCCGGTGACGGGGATGTGCTGAGTGTCCGGTGACGGGGATGTGCTGAGTGTCCGGTGACGGGGATGTGCTGAGTGTCCGGTGACGGGGATGTGCTGAGTGTCCGGTGACGGGGATGTGCTGAGTGTCCGGTGACGGGGATGTGCAGAAATGGTGGCTCTCCTCCTGGAAATTTGAATTTGGCACATTTAGCAATAAAATGGGCTGCTATGTTTTGGTTAAAAAAAAATCCTATCCTCCTTGAAGACCACCACAGTTATTGGAAAATGCTGGCAAACAATTCTCGGGGTCGAAAAGACAGCAGGATCAGTAAGGCCTGGAAAGGAAGGACGGGCAGACGATGAGCACGTGGAGTGGGTTGGAGCTGGCTGTAACCGAAGAGGCCGAGTCACTGAGGCACATGCTGGGCTATCCCCGATAAGCAAATGGATCGACCCCCCAACACAGGAGCTCCTAAAGCACAGAGATGCCACCAGGCTAAAGATGAAGGCAAAAGTGAAGGTGGCAGTCGCGGACGCCTTGGCCCCCTTCAATATGGCGTTGGAAAAGACAGAGTGACGACTGGAGGTATAGGAGGCAACCATCAGGGAACTGGAGAAGGCAGCAACCAACCAGAGCGACTGGATTGCTTCATTGCAGCCAGAAGTGGCGCTGGGGGAGAACTTCCCCAAACCCCCAGAGATAGACAGAGCCCACAGGTCATTTGTAATAATCCACAGGAGGCAGGGGTTCCGTCACTACACCAGTATATATTTGCAATAACTTATATCCAAGAGCAGCTCCAAACAGTGCTGCTAGCATTCCAATCAACTTAAGACTGCCTCACAAAGCCTACACAGGTGCTTTTTTGGGCCCCCTCAATGAGCTATCATTGAGGGAGCTCATACTCAAATTGGCCAACCAATAATGCCAACTGGAGGTCATTACATCACTCCAGCCGAGACACAAAATGGGGGAGCAGCTCGGGCCAACATCGCAAAGCTGCACCAATAGCAAGACAGGGAGAGGAGCCTGTACTGGGCAAGGCACACATGGTCCTGTAAGTGGGAGGCACACTCGATCCGTGTATACCAGGGCTTTGGGACTTGGTCAAGCTGCAGGCTGAATTCAATGCAGGCAAGGCAGCCCTATACAAGAGCAAGGTGTTGTACCCAGCCAAGTTCCGGGCTACCTTCCATGGGGAGGAGCATTACTTCATCTCACCGACTGATGCGAATGAATTTGTGCTCAAACATGGGCTGGGAAGGCAGCAGCAACAGCACTGAATATGAACTTTTTTAAAAAAAGACAATTACATGGGATAGAACTGCCTCGTTTTCGATCTGCTATGAGTCTCAGCAAAGAGGGGTTGAAAGTGGTGAGGTGCAGAAACAGGTGGGGAAAAGGAGGATGCAGGGAAGGAACACAACGAGTTAAAGGCCACCCCTGGGGGGGACGCTACTGCACTAGCGAGCAAGCTAGCACAGGGAAGTGTGGGAGAAGGGGGGCGGGGCACAGCTCCCAAGGGGGGAGAGAGTGCTTGGCAGAAGGGGGGGGTGAAAACTGTAGATAGGGGGAGGAAAGGGGGAAAGATGGGGTGGAAAGGTGGGGTAGAGAAGCCCAAGGGGGGAATGCGGGGTAGGGGAGGGGGGTGCATAGAATGCTGGCTATGACAGAGTGCAAATGGCAACAACAGAAATAAGTACACTAAGAATGGCCATCTTGTATGACCCCAAACAGGGGGCACATCCACAAGGTACGTATGGTTCACACCACAGGAGGGGGTGGACAGAAACCCCCCATAGTCACCTGGAACATCAGGGGACTTAACGGCCCAGTGAAACGATCCAGAGTTTTCGCCCATCTGAAAATTCTGAGAGCCAATGTTATCTTCCTTCAAGAGATGCACCTGAGAGAGAAGGACCGACTGCGGATAAGAAAGAACCAGGTGGTACAGACTTACCAATCGTGCTATGGGATAAGGGCCACACTGCTCAACAAGAGGACAGCCTTCACGGTGATAATGGAGAGGTCTCAGCTCCACGTTCTGGGAGGCACTGAAGGCAGTGCTAAAGGGGGAATATATTGCATAAAAGGTACACAGATAGGAAGGAGATGGTGGCAGAACAACAGCTGGTCGACTCCATACTGGAGGTAGACCAGCGGTGCTCCTCGGCCCTGACCATGGAACTACTGGCGGAGAGGAAAGAGCTTCAAATGGACTATGACCTGCGATCCATGGGGAAAACAGTGCACCAGCTCAGCCAGACACAGGGTACCATTTATGATCGGAAACAAAGCCAGCCGTCTGCTGGCTCACCAGTTAAGAAAGCAGGCAGCCATGAGGGAAATAGCCAAGGTAAAAGACAGGAGCATCAAGCTAGACACAGCACCAGAGCTAATCAATGAAGTCTTTGCAACCTTCTACCGGGAGCTGTACACCTCCGAGCCACCGGAGGGGAACTCTAAATCGAAGCAATTCCTCATTGGTCTGGGCATACTGGTCTTGGGGGAAGACAGGTGACAGGGCATGAAAGCACCATTAGAACTGAGGGAAGGCAGCTAATAGTGAACATCAGGCACCTGCTGAACATGATCATAACCCCATCTGGAGACAGAACACCAGAAGCAATCATCTTCCTGGATGCAGAAAAGGTCTTCAACAGGGTTGCATGGAAGTACCTCATAGAGGTACTGAAACTGTTTGGGTTTGGGCCAGGGTTTACCTCCTAGGTGAAACTACTGTACAGCGCTCTCATGGCGAGCGTACGGACAAACACCACCAGCTCTGGATACTTCCAATTGCACAGAGGCACGATGCAGGAATGCCCGCTGTCCCCGCTGCTGTTTGCCCTGGCAATCAAGCCACTGGCAATCGCCCTTAGACTGGTGAAGGGATGGCGAGGAATCCAAAGGGGAGACAGAGAGCATTAATTCTCACTCTATGCAGATGACCTGCTTCTCTAAATCTCAAACCCTCTGGCCAGCATGGAAGGAAGAATGAAATTCCCAAAAGTGTTCGGAGCCTTCTCAGGTTACAAGCTGAACCTGAGTAAGAGCAAAATCTTCCCTGTGAATCTGTAGGGGGGGGGGGAGCAGAGCTGGGGGAGGGGGTCTGCCGTTCAAACTGGCCCAGACCAAATTCCGCTACCTGGGAATCCAAGTAGCCCATGACTGAACACGGATCCACAAGTGAAACCTGATGAGTCTGGTGGAGGAAGTTAAAAAGGACCTGCAGAGGTGGGGCTCACTCACACCCCCACTTGTAGGGAGAGTGCAGATGATCAAGATGTACATGCTGCACAGGTTCCTTTTTTTGTACAGATCCCACCTGATCTATATGCCCAAGGCCTTTTTCAATACAGTTGGTAAGTTAATCATGTGTGTGTGTGTGTGTGTGTGTGTGGTGGTGGTTTGCGGGGGAGTAGAACCCGAGGATTAGGAAAAGGTCCTGCAAAGGAGGAGGAATGTGAGAGGCCTGGCCCTCCCGAACCTCCAGTTCTACCACTGGGCGGCCACTGCAGAATGAATACGGGGATGGGTCAAGTAACCGGGAGCGGAGTGGAGGAAAGTGGAGGGATGCCCTCTGAGCGCTAGCTGCAACCACACCTTCAAACCCATCCCGTGGCCAGATACAGTAAAAGCGCACTGGTGGTAGTCATGATCCGAACGTGGAATCAATTGAGACAGCATGTTGGACTAACCAAAATGTCCACCATGACTGCCCCCATCTGCAATAATCACAGGTTCAGTCCCTCAACAATGGATGCCTCCTTCAAGAGGTGGATACAGGACGAGGGGACACTGGCCGTTAGTGACATGTACATGGACGGTAGTGTAGCGCCCCTGGGGGAACTCACAGAGAAGTTTCAGCTCCCGAGAAGGAACGACATAGAGTACATGCAGGTCAAAAACGTCCGCCGGCAAGGAAACGACAACGAACCCACAGATACCAGGACATTCACTATTAGAAAGACGACTGAAAGTGACAACCTAGAGGAGGTGAACTGTGAGGACATTTATGGACCATGTTAGAAGATATTTGCTCGACAAAGAAAAAGAGGGAGGAAGAACTCGGCAGGCAGATGGGTCTCTGGATTGAAGCATCGCACAGGGCAAAATTCACGTCCACATGCACAGGGCTGAGCCCAACGCAATTAAAGTTGGTGCACAGGGCGCACCTACTGACAACACGAATGAGTGGATTCTTTCTGGAGGTGGAGGACGAATGCGAACGGTACCAGGGAGGCTGGGGCAAACCACACTCACATGTTCTGGACGTGCCCAAGACTTGTCGGATATTGCATGTCCTTCTTTGAGACCATGTCCAGCGTTGTGAGAGTGGAGTCGTGCCCACTTGTGATGGTCTTTGGGGCATCAGAGCATCCAGAGCTCTTCATGGAGAAGGGGGGCTGACGTCCTAGCCTTTGCCTCCCCTGTTCGGCTCGTGATCGGCAGTACCATACAAGGCTGCAGACTGGCTGCCCAACCTGACGGAATTTCTCAGGCTAGAGAAGATAAAGTTTGCCATCCGTGGGTCGGAAGAAGGCTGTCATAGGACATGGAAGCCATGAACCAAATTGTTTCAAGACCTCTTCCTGGCCGGCAACCAATAAAGCAGATAGGGGGTTGAGCACACAGAGCAAGTCACGGAACAAGGAAGAGAAATAAAGGGAGGCTTTTGGTGGTGTTGTGGGGGGGGGAGGTCAAATGTACCCAAGAGAAACACAGGCAGAAGGAAGGGAATCTATAAGAGATTGATTAGCTGGCAAATTAGTGCCTGAAACACAATGTACAGAAACACGGTAAATATGTGTTTTGACCAAGTCTGGCAATGTAAAGTCGGCAAGAAAATGTTTTCATTAAAATGGGGCTATTGTTACTGTTGTCGGTTGGAACTTTTTATTTTGCTGGTATATGTGTTGGTCTTGTTTGGTCCTGTGAATTTGTGACATTGGGATTCTCCGCTATCCGGCAGGGCGGGCCTTACCGGCACCGAGGAGTGGCGTGAACCACTCCGGCGTCGGACCGCCCGGAAGGGGCGGATTCCTCCGCACCTTCAGGGGCTAGGCTGGCACCAGTGGGGTTGGCGCTGCGCCAACCGGCGGCGAAGCGCCTCCGCCGGCCGGCGAGAGTTGGCGCATGCGCGGGAGCGGCAGCATGTACTGACATCATCCCAGTACTTGCGCAGGGCGGGTTCTTCTCTGCGCCGGCCATAGCGGACCATTACAGCAGCCGGCGCGGAGGAAAAGAGTACCCCCACGGCACAGGCCCGCCCACGGAGCGGTGGGCGCCGATTGTGGGCCAGGCCACCGTGGGGGCCCCCCACAAGGCCAGATCCCCCCATGACCCCCACCCCCCGAGGACGCCGCAGGCTGCCTGCGGAGCCAGATCCCGCCGGTAAGGACCTGGTTTGATTTACGCCGAGGGGGCTGGCCGAAAATGGGCGGCCACTTGGCCCATCGCGGGGCAGAGAATCACTGGTGAGGCCGCTGCCAACGGCCCCCGACCAGCGTGACGTGATTCCTGCCCCCGCCGGAAAACTGGCGCCGGAGAATTCGGCAGCCGGCGGCGGGGCGAGATTCAGGCCGCCCCCCACCGGTTCTCCGGCCCGGCAGGTGGTCGGAGAATCCGCCCGATGTTAAAAGCTCAGTAAAGAAATGTTTTAAAAATATATACCATCACGTATATCAGTGCAGTACAATTGTCATGAGGATCAACATGGGTGGGCTATGAGTTGCCAGCATTATAAGCTCAAACATTATGGTGACAGGACCAGGATCGCAAATTATGGAAATTTATGTCAAAAAGAGCAAAACCAATGGCGGTGAAATGGGACAACCCCAGAAAAGGACAAGGGGCAATGACATGCAAATAACCATTGCCCACCGATTGCAACACAGCTCATTTCAATCAGCTGGTGTCTTTTTCTGCAAACTACTTTCCATCGCTTCTCATAAAGACTTTGATAAACATGCATCATAATGCAGCATAGATCCTGTGGCTAATTGGAATGATATAGCCACAAGTACATTTATAAGCCACAAAACATGTACTGCTGTATAAAATTATAAATAATTTAATTCTTGCCGTGGTAACATTTGCTGGACTAGACAATTAGATCCTCTGAAAAACACATTGCATTTATATAACAGCTTGTTTAAAAAAGATTCCTGGCAATCTGCAGGAATGATTATTAAACAAAATTTGACTCATGGCCAGATGAGCGACGAAAACCACTTGAAGCTCCCCTGAACTGTTTAAAACTATGATGTGGAGATGTCGGCATTCCTCACCTGAGGAAGGAGCAGTGGCTCCGAAAGCTCGTGATTTGAAACAAACCTGTTGGACTTTAACCTGGTGTTGTCAGACTTCTTACTGTGTTTAAAACTAGGTACTAAACATGAATTGCATTGTGGCTGGAGCAGGTGATGGAAGTCACAGTTGACGAGAATCTGACTTGAGAAAGAGTGAGGAATATTACAACATGGAAATCGCCTGTTTCTAGGCCCAGCATTCCTACATCCCCCACGTGCGACCCACGGGCGCCACAATTTTCCTCCTCGCAAGCCACGTGCGGTCCTTGGGCGCCACCATCTTCTTCTCCGCAGGCCACGTGCGGCCTGTGGGCGCCGCCATCTTCGCCGCCATTTTGGACGGCGCCTCAGGACCCCTGCTCGTCGGGAAGCTCGTCTGGCCATTCATCGCCTGCCACCACCGCTGACCTGCCCGGGGCCTCCCAGCATCGGCCGCGGCTTGCCTCGATCACCTTGGATCGGTCCCAGCCTCACAACCCCGCAACCACAATGACAATGGTGAAAATTGATGGGCACAAGACGTCCTGCCTTTTTGACTCCGGGAGCACGGAAAGCTTCATCCACCCCACGACGGTAATGCGCTGCTCCCTCGCGGTACACCACGTTACCCAGAAAATCTCCCTGGCCTCCAAATCCTATTCTGTGGAAATCCGGGGGTACTGCACTGCGACCCTCACCGCCCAAGGCGTAGAGTTCAGCAACTTCCGGCTCTACGTCCTCCCCCACCTCTGCGCTGCCCTGTTACTCGGCCTGGACTTTCAGTGCCATCTCCAAAGCTTAACTTTAAAATTCGGCGGACCCCTACCCTCCCCCCCCCTCACCGTATGCGGCCTCACAACCCTTAAGGTTGATCTCACCCTGGATTGCAAACCCGTCGCCACCAGGAGCAGACAGTACAGTGCCCAGGACAGGAACCTTCATCAGGTCGGAGGTCCAGCGGCTTCTGCGGGAAGGCATCATTGAGGCCAGCAACAGCCCCTGGAGAGCTCAAGTGGTAGTAGTAAAGACTGGGGAGAAGCACAGGATGGTCATTGACTACAGTCAGACCATTAATCGGTACATGCAGCTCGACGCGTACCCCTCCCACGCATATCTGATATAGTCAATCAGATTGCACAGTATTGGGTCTTTTCCACAGTGGACCTGAAGTCCGCCTACCACCAGCTCCCCATCCGCACGGAGGACCGCCAATACACTGCGTTCGAAGCAGATGGTCGCCTCTATCACTTCCTTAGCGTTCCCTTCGGCATCACTAATGGGGTCTCGGTCTTCCAAAGTGAGATGGACCGAATGGTTGACCAGTACGGACTGCGGGCCACCTTCCCGTATCTAGACAACATCACCATCTGCGGCCACGATCAGCAGGACCACAACGCTAACCTTCTAAAATTTCTCCACACCGCCAAACTCCTTAATCTCATGTACAATAAGGATAAATGCGTGTTCCGCACCAACCGCTTAGCCATCCTTGGCTATGTTGTGGAAAATGGAATCCTCGGGCCCGACCCTGACCGCATGCACCCCCTCATGGAACTCCCCCTTCCCCCCTGCCCCAAGGTCCTGAAACGATGCCTGGGGTTCTTCTCCTATTACGCCCAGTGGGTCCCTAACTATGCGGACAAGGTCTGCCCACTCATTCAGTCCACAGTCTTTTCCCTGATGGCTGAGGCCCGCCAGGCTTTTAACCACATCAAGGCAGACATCGCCAAGGCCACGATGCACGCGGTCAATGAGTCCCTCCCCTTTCAGGCCGCCACCCTCAACCAAGCGGGCAGGCCTGTGGCATTTTTTTCCCGCACCCTCCATGCCTCCGAAATTTGGCACTCCTCTGTCGAAAAGGAGGCCCAAACCATTGTTGAAGCTGTGCGGCAATGGAGGCATTACCTGGCCGGCAGGAGATTCACTCTCCTCACTGACCAACGGTCGGTTGCCTTCATGTTCAATAATACACAGCGGGGCAAGATCAAAAACGATAAGATCTTGACGTGGAGGACCGAGCTCTCCACCTATAATGACGAGATTTTGTTTCGCCCCAGGAAGCTCAACGAGCCCTCCGATGCCCTATCCCGTGGTACATGTGCCAGTGCCCAAGTGGACCGACTCCGGGCTCTACATGATGGCCTCTGTCACCCGGGGGTCACACGGATCTTCCACTTCATCAAGGCCCACAATCTGCACCTCTCCATTGAGGAGATCAGGGCCATCACCAGAGACTGCCAGGTCTGCGCGGAGTGCAAACCGCACTTCTACCGGCCAGATCGAGTGCACCTGGTGAAGGCCTCGCGCCCCTTTGAGCGCCTCAGCATGGACTTCAAAGGGCCCCTCCCCTCTAATGACCGCAACACGTACTTTCAGAACATGGTTGATGAGTACTCCCGGTTTCCCTTCGCCATCCCATGCCCCGATATGATGTCTGCCACGGTCATTAAAGCCCTCAACAGTATCTTCACCCTGTTCGGTTTCCCCGCTTACATCCACAGCGATCGGGGATCCTCCTTTATGAGCGATGAGCTGCGTAAGTTCCTGCTCAGCAAGTGCATTGCCTCGAGCAGGACGACCAGTTACAACTCCCGGGGAAACGGGCAGGTGGAGAGGGAGAACGGGACGGTCTGGAAGGCCGTCCTGCTGGTCCTACTGTCTAAAAATCTCCCAGTCTCCCACTGGCAGGATGTCCTCTCCGACGCGCTCCACTCCATCCGATCGCTCCTCTGCACCGCAACTAACGAGACCCCCCCCATGAAAGTCTCTTTGCCTTCCCCAGGAAGTCCACCTCCGGGGTCTCGCTCCCAAAATGGCTGACATTTCCTGGACACGTCCTCCTTCGCAGACACGTGCAGACCCATAAGTCGGACCCATTGGTTGAAAGAGTCCACCTCCTACACGCGAACCCGCAGTACGCCTACGTGGCGCACCCCGACGGGCGCCAGGACACAGTCTTCCTCTGGGACCTGGCACCCGCTGGATGCCCACCCACAGCCCCCCACCCGACACCCTCTCCTCCGGTTGCCCCATTCAACCCGGCGCCACCCACCCTCCTCCCAGCACACCTCACCGCAGCCCCCGCCCCAGGAGGATCCGTCCTCCCATTGGTTCCACTCAGGGGCGATGAAGACGAGGACAACACGCTCCCGGAGTCACAGGTGACCAAGTCGGCGCCCACATCACCACCAGGACTGAGGCGATCACAGCGGAGGATCAAGGCCCCCGACAGACTGAACTTATAAAATGTTTCCACCATCCCCGCCGGACTCTTTTTTTAACAGGGGGTGAATGTGATAGTCACCACTAACTGTATTAGATGTAGTATGGTAAGACTCATATACTAGAGGTACAAGGGTAAATCCCTGCCTGCTGGCTCCGCCCAGTAGGCGGCGTATGAATGTGTGTGCTCGCTGGTGCTGCTCCCATTCTGGTAGCAGCTACAGGAAGCACAACATCTTTGCTCAATAAAGCCTTGATTATTCACGACCCTTGTCTTTGTAGTAATTGATAGTGCATCAGCAGGTGAGTTAGGAAGATGGTGGATATTGATACTGACAACAAGGAGAAAGCCGCTGACCGATGGTCTCTTGATGTTGATTGTTCGGTAGTGCATTGGAAGAGGTAAGAGTAGAAAAATTCAGCTGGCCACGAAGAAGACTCAGAGAATATAGAAACTAGCTGAGCTTGGACATAACTGCGACTTTTGCATGCATGGATGTGAGATTTACAACAGTGCTAAGAGTATGAGAATGAAGTGAATCAAATCAATCTTGGGTATGAGGCCTGATCATTAAAAAATGTTGATTTACCAATGATGGAGGTATAGTGATTGAAGCAGTGATTGAGGCTACCAGTGCAAATGGTAGAATTTGTAGATTCAGGTATTGTGCATCCCTTCAGCCTATTGTCTTCCTTCGCAGTAAATGTGGCAGAAACTGTCAGAGGGGGTTCTGAGCCTCCCCAGGCAATACTTAACACAGAGATGAGCACCATGGCACAAACCTTCATTTTACGAGATGGAGGTTGTCGCTACGTCCCATAGATTGCATATCCTGCCAGCAACTCAACCATGACAGTTACATCAGCCAAACAGATTACATGACACTTACACACTACCCTCTCTCTTGCAGGACAAGTTTACTAACAACTGGAGACAGCAGTGACTACCCAGAGGGGGATGGGTATGCCTGCTTGTACTAATCTCCATGAAGAAGGTGGTGCTAGCCATTATTGGGGCAACCATGATTGAGACCATGATCAGCAGTGGAGCTAAAATCATCTTCATATCTTGTTCTTCTTCTCACATCCCATCCCATTTCCCCCTTACCCCACACTCTTCTGATGGTGTAAACATGCACATAGCCTTCCCCCGACACCTACTCCGCATCCTTATCCTTGTGTCTTTCTTATTTTTAGGCACTAAGAGCTGCAATCTAGCCACGCAATTGTAAAACAACAAGAAGAGAGTGATAGGACCTCTTAGCAAGACAAAAACATTCAATATCAGCTGGAGCCTGATACTAAAGTGAAATTAGTTTAATCTGTTTGGTTTATGTACATATATACACAAATGACCAAAAGAGGGTGCTATTACACTCCTCCCTCCTTAATGGAAAGTTACATAATGTTCAAATTCCATACAACTTATACACATTTCTTGTTTTGGATGTATTTACAAATCTAACTAACCACTGATTTCCTATTCTTCCTTTCTTCACCCAGGCTTCCAGAATTTGGGAAGGACTGGCATAAGCTTTTATTTATGTCCTCTTGTCCATATACAAAGGTGTTATAAATCTCAGTCGCCTGCGGGCCTGCTACCATTAGCAACAATGCCATTGATCTTTCATCTGGCTGCGCCTGCAATCTTAGAGCTGCTACAGACAGTGTAAACTGCTGAAGGCTGTCCTTCAAATTCTGGAGCGGGATTCTCCGGTCGCCGACGTCAAAATAGTTTTCGCCGATCGGCCGGAGAATCTCCATTTGCGATGGAATCGAGGGCAACGCGGCTTTCACGATGCGCCGCCCCATCCAAAATGTTGCCTGAGTCCCTCCCCCCGATGCTCCACCCCCGATCATCCAAGTTCCTGACGGCGCCGGTCGCGTCTGCTATTCATTGTCGGGAACACAGCGCGGCGGCTGCGGACTCAGTCCAGCACCACCACAGTCAGGGGAGAGCCGATCCGCGGGCAGGGGGATCTTTGGCAGTGGGGGTTGTAGTATGGGGTAGTATGGGGGTTGCGAGCTGGCCAAATGGGGGGCACTATTTGACAGGCCGGGTCCGCGCGTGGCCGGAGCCATGTTGCACGGCACGGCCGCTGCAGGCCGCCGCCGTGCGCATCCGTGACCATGGACCCGGCAATTCTCCAGATGCATTGACAGCATGCTAGCCCCAAGCCAACGGAGGATCAGTGGCCGTTTTGCGACAATTTTGCAGTTGTAAAACACCACCTTTCCCACGTCGGCGTCAGGACATAGCCTGAAAATCGGAGAATCCAGCCCCGATCTTTTAGTTTTTGACCATTCCTGGTACCATATAATGTTCTTGTACAGAGACAATTACTGAGTTGATGTACTAAAGAACATCTAGTTCAAGACTAGCTACTGTTATTATAATATAATAAACTGTGCGCAGGAAACTAATGCTATAAAATTTAAACTAATAAAAACCCGACTGACCATGATGGTTTCTCCCCAAGCTGCAGTGTCATGTGCTACTACTTACCTGACACCTACTGGTCGGAGGCTATATATATTTACACATACACTTGTTAATGCATATCACAACAGACGCTGCCTTCTCAGAAACAATTCAACTGGTGTTCTGTCAATGGTAGGGTGAGGTTTGTAACAACATTTTAATTAAAAATTCAGTCAAACTTTTGAGCTGCTAGATCTGTTCATATTCAATCCCATTTAACAGGGTGTAGTGCCACACAGCACAGTGGAGGGAATCTTCAATTGAAGACAGAACTTTGTTCTCCCCAAGGACCGTGTGGTGGTCACTCCTACCAATTCAGCCCTCTGCGCCAGGTGGCTAGGTGATGGTGATGCAATCAAATTAATCAAATAGGCTCCACCTTGTTAGTTCCCTCACCATCTGCTGCAGACCCAGTCTAACCCCTATGTCCTACAGGATTCAGCCAGCTCAGTGATACCAAACACTACTGGCAAAGGGCATTGAGTTCTCCCACCCAGAGAACATTCTACCCCTTGTAATTCTCAGTGTCTCTTCCAATTAGTGTTTAATGTAAAGGAGTATAGAATCAACAGCTGAGGTGGTAGCAGATGGTGGGGGGTGGGCGGAGGGGGGTTAAGTGTACGGTTGGTAAATGGTAATCAGCGGGAGCTTTACTTCTCCATGTTTACCTGGTACTATGTGATTTCAAGGGCCTGGAGTCAAGGTTGAGGACTTCCAGGGCAAATTTCTCCTGATTGTATACCACAGTGCTGCCACCTCTTGTGGGGATATCCTACCGGTGGAACTGGACATAATGCGAGATGGTGATGGTGGTATCTGGGACATTGTGGTAAGGCATGATCCAGTGAGTATGACTATGTCAGGCTGTTGTTTAACTCGTCTGTGGGACAGTTCTCCTAAATTTGGAAGAAACCCCAAATGTTAGTAAGGAGAACCTGGTAGGCTTGGCAGGTCTTGGTTTGACCTAGGCTTCCAGTGCGTAGGTAAATGCCAGGTGGTCTGTCTGGTTTCATTGCTTTTTGACTTTTCTGTAGAGGCTTTATACAACTGATTGTCTTGTTAGGCCATTTCAGAGGGCATTTAAGACTCAGCCTTTTGGCCTGTGTCTGGAGTCACTTGTACGCCAGACCAAGTAGATTTCCTTTCCCCTAAAGGACGTTAATGAAACAAATGGATTTTTACGACAATTGACAATAGTGATGGAAGGAATTGTCAACTGTACTGCCAAGTGGCACTAACTCAGCAATAACATGATCATTGATGCTCAGTTTGGGTTTGCCATTCAATTCCTGACCTCAATACAGCTTTGGTCCAAAAATGGACAAAAGAGTTGAGTTGAAGAGGTGAGGTGAAAATGACTGCTCTTGACATCAAGACAGCATTTGACCGAGTGTGACATCAAGTATCCTTAGTAAAACTGGAGTGAATGAGAATCAGGGAAAATATGCCACTGGGATTATAGGTAGCACAAAAGCAGATTGTTGTGGTGGTTGGAGATCAATCATCTCAGTCACAGGAAATCACTGCAGGAGTTCCTCAGTGTAGTGTCCGAGGCCAAATCATATTCAGCTGCCTCATCAATGATTTCCCTTCCAACATTAGGTCAGATGCGAGGATGTTCACTGACGATGCATAGTGTTCAGCACTATTTGTGACTGCTCACATTCTGAAGCAGTCCATATCCAAATGCAGCAAGATCTTGTCAATATTCAGGTTTGCATTAACAATTGGCAAGGGGGAGACAGTGGTATTGTGGTACTGTCGCTGAACTAGCAATCCAGAGACCCTGGATGCTCTGGGGTCCTGGGTTCAAATCCCACCATGGCAGATGGTGAAATTAGAATTCAATAAAATATCTGGATTTAAAAGTCTAAAAGATTTAATTGTTGATTGTTGTAAACATCCATCTGGTTCACTAATGTCCTTTAGGGAAGGACATTTATCATCCTTACCTGGTCTGCCAACATGTGACTTCAAACCCACACAATGTGGTTGATTCTTAAATGCCCTCAGTGATGGGCAATAAATACTGGTCCAGCCAGTGATGCTCACATCCCATGAATCAATAAAAAAAAGTAACATTCATTCCACACAAGTGCTAGACAATGACCATCTCCTACAAGCGAGAATCTAACCATCACCCTTGACATTGAATGGCATTACCATCATTGTATCCCCCTCTATCAAATCCTAGGATTACTCCTGATCAGAAACAGAACTGGATTGAATTGGATACTGTGGCTTCAAGAGCAGGTCAGAGGCTAAGAATCCTGCGGCGAGTAACACACGTCAAGTCTCCTTCCAAACTCACGACCAATACCACCTGGAAGTTAAAGGGCAGCAGATACATGGAAATACCACCACCTGGAAGTTCCTGTCCAAGCCATTCTTCATTCTTACTTGGAAATACATCACCTTTCCTTCACTGTCACTGAGTCAAAATCTGGAACTCCCTCCCTAACAGCACTGAGTGTACCTACACCACATGGACTGCAGCAGTTGAAGAAGACAGCTCACCATCACCTTCGTCAAGGGAAATTAGGGATGGCAATAAATGCTGGCCTAACCAGTGATGCTGACATACCTTAAATGAGAAAAAAAGTTCCACATCCCGAGTACTATTCTAGCAAGTATCTGCACACTTTCTAAAGCTGAACATTGACCCTAATGTAGGCTGCCCAAAAGTGAATAAGAAAATGGCATCTTGACCTTTATTGCAAGGAGATTACAAGAATAAAGAAGTCTTGCTACAATTGAATGGGGCTTTGGTGAGACCACACCTGGAACACTGTGCATTTGTGATCTCCGTATTCAAGGAAGGATATAGTTGCATTGGAGATCGCACAGCAAATATCCACTTGATTGGGCCCTGGGATAAGAGGGCTGCCCTATGTTGGGAGGCTGATTAGATTGGCCTCTGTTGGGCTGCATGTCAAAATTATGGTGTTGATCCAATAGCATGAAACATGCATTCTGCCTGCATCACCTCAATTAGATTTTGAGCAATCGCGCATTGTGATCCCTGCATCCACAAATTGGTCCTGTTGAATGCTTTGCCAGCAGTCTTTTAAAGCAGTATTTCCTGATTGTTTCTAGATATGTCTGAATGTTCCAATATATATACTCAGGTTTTTATAAAGGCAATTTGTGTTTTGTAGGGTTGTCGCTACCCATTGTGCGTACTGTTTAGACTCTGTTAAGCAGTCTTGTAGAAGTTACCAAAAAGTCTTTATTAACATTACTGAACTATATGCTAATTTACAGTAGAGGGTACAGGTATGGAGAGGATTCCATTACATGTTGTTACATGTTGCTGCTACTGATCTAAGCTCCAGATCAGGTACCTTCTTGAGTCACCAGTGGGCTGTACTGTACTCAGTCCCAGGTTAACCATTAATGTAATGGATCGTTCTGCAACACGTACCCCCTACTATTTAACACCTGGATATAGACTGACAACAGTTACTTACAGTTCAATTCAAGTCTTGTATTGTCATACAGCTTGTGTATTTAACTTTAATATCATAACTTAACTATTCTAACTAAGCTACTAGACGATTAACACTAAAGTACATCAACCGAGTACACAGTATCCTTCCCCACCTCCAAGCCTTTGAAGTCTGGCTTTGAGGCAGTCTGGAGGTCTTTTACCCCTACCACGTCACATTTACTGTCCAGTTGGGAGAGCGGTAGGACCTTGGGGCTGTTGATCACCATCATCATAATCAGCATCATCATCTTCTTCTTCTGCTGCTGCTTCCTTTTCCGGTGTCTGGAAGCCTACCGAGGTTGAGGAGGAGCCATTCTGTGGATGGAACAAGAGTGTAGAGGTGGCTCATCTTTGTTGAGTACTGCTTCTGTTGGGCCTCTACCTAGTTCCAGTGGGCCCTGTGGTTCATTCACACTGGTAGGTTGTTGCTAGGGTTGTATGTCGGTCATCATCTCAGCTGATTGCACTGTGGTCGCTGGTGAAGACAGATGCTCTTCTGAAAGTTGTTCTGGCTGTGGCATTACGTCCACTGGGAGTGCTGTGGTAACCTATTTAATGATACTACTGTTAATCCCTGTCTGTCCCTTGTTTTTCCTTTAAATATCTATTAATTTGGCGATTTAAGTTTCTGTACCTGGGCAATTAATGAGACCTATGCCTTTAAGATGGACTTCACTTTTAATTAAAAAAGAGACCGGGGGCAGGATTCTCCTACCCCGCGTCGGGTCGGATACCCCCCGGCGATTCTCCGCATTCAATGGGTCGAGTGCCCGTCGAGATAGGCCATGTCCCGCCGGCGACATTCACGTGTGGTCTTCGTTTTGTTATGCTCTTGATGTAGCATATGCTGCTTCCTTGATGTGCACTCTGACAAAGGAAGGTTCAGACTTGGAGATAGCTTTAACACATTTATTACTGTTAACAATTCTCCTACTTGGATTCGACTCCACTGTTAATCCTTCTACAGCTACTCAGACTGATGAACCAGTCTGCTACAATCCATGTGGTGGGAGTGATGTTCAATCAACCCTGTGTCTGAACTCACTGAGTGTCTCCACTGGAAAGAGACTGAACATGTGTGATGTGTCCTTTTATATGGGTTGGTGTAATGCCCTCCTGTGGTAGTGTCACCTCTGTGTGTATCGTGACTGCCCATTGGTTGTGTCCTATCTTACTGACCTATTGGTTGACTGTCTGTGTGTCATGTCTCTGGTGTTCCCTCTAGTGTCTAGCTAGGTGTAGTGTATGTACATTAACCCTTTGTGTACTTACAGTGATGTATATCACCACAGTCCTACCCAGCGGGACCTCGGCGTTCATGTTGCGGGGGGTGGCCTGGTGGGGGGGAGGGGGGAACTGACCCCGGGGGGGGGGGGCCTCCACGGTGCCCTGGCCTGTGATCGGGTCCTACCGATTGGAGGGTGGGCTTATCCTGGTGGGGGCCAATGTTCTTCCGCGCCGGCCCCGACGCAACATGGCTGAGAGCTACAGGGGCCCAGCACAGAGGAACATTGGTCCCCACCAGGATAAGCCCGTCTGGCAGATAAGGCAACCCACGCGCATGCTGGAACTCACGCCGGCCATAGCGTGCATGAGCGAACTCGCGCCGGCCGAAGCGCGCATGCGCGGACCTGCGGCGCCCGTTCTGACACCAGTATCGGCAGCTGGAGCAGCATGAGGCTCTCCAGTGCCATGCTGGCCCCCTGGGTGGCGCAGGATCGCTGCTCCTAGGGGCCTGTTGTCGCTGGCGTAAAACGCTGCGGCTTTTACGACGGGCGTCAACACTTCGGCCCAGGATCAGAGAATCCCACCCAGGGTACTCCAGCAGGATGTGCTGTTTGGTCTGACATCAGAGATGACACCTCTTGATCGACTTGGCTGGTGGTCAATGAGCTGTTTTACAATTGTCGGGTCTTAGCTGATATTCAATGCTGAGTGGTGCTGACTGTTCTGGAATGTTCCTTCCTCTGCGGGACTGTGTTTTGCTTTTGGTTTCATTTTGAACAGAAACTGGAGGGTCACAGCTCTGATTTCTCTCTCTCACTTGATCATAGAATTTACAGTGCAGAAGAAGGCCATTCGGCCCAAGGTGTCTGCACCGGCTCTTGGAAAGAGCACCCTACCCAAGGTCAACACCTCCACCCTATCCCCATAACCCAGTAACCCCACCCAACTCTAAGGACAATTTGGACACAAAGGGCAATTTATCATGACCAATCCACCTAACCTGCACATCTTTGGACTGTGGGAGGAAACTGGAGCACCCGGAGGAAACCCACGCACACACGGGGAAGATGTGCAGACTCCGCACAGACAGTGACCCAAGCCGGTATCGAACCTGGGACCCTGGAACTGTGAAGCAATTGTGTTATCCACAATGCTACCGTGCTGCCTGGATTATTTCTGATGGTACAGAGTAAAGACCTTTCTCTCTGCACAGCCAGTATGAATTGCAAAGAAAATCCCATCCAGCACCAGCTGCAGGCAGGGTCAGTTGTTTAATGATGTTTTTTTAAATCTCGTGGAGGGAAAACTGCTCTTATCTTGGAAAGGCTGTTCGACATTGTGGTGGAGTTAGACACAAATAAGAATCACACAGGCCTAAGGCTGTTGTTTTGGAGTGAAGGCCCAGTTTAGTAAAAGTTAAAGTGACTCGCCAGAGGCAATCTTACAGCCTGGGAGTTCTGACTCAATGTGTCATCCAGAACATCCTCATTAGCAATCCAACCTGTGGTCTTCAATCACTCCGCGTCTTAGAAGGACAGTCGGCTTCAAGATCCAAAACAAGGACACTCATCTTCCATTTCATTTTTAAATTCCTATTATTTTTACCCTTCCACCTCCCTCTGTGTGTGTCTGTCTTGTGTGTATTTGGGTAAAGGGTGTGACAGTAAAAAGGGGTGTAGTAGATTAACTGGCCATTATTCTATTATAAGTATTGCATGTCTTATCTCTATTTTTGCTTTAAACAAACAGTTATTGTGTTTCACTTATAAATCTGGTGCCTGTAAGTCTTTGGAGCAACCAAGGACCAAAGATCTCAAAAACTATGTACACATTTCTGGTTAATTCACTTGTGTTGGGTCTCCTGGGTCTGTGGGGGTGGAATCAACTGCGCACTAACCCAGGGTGTTATAACATCTCCCTCCCTATGGGTTTGTCTGCCTTTGATTTGGTTCAGGGACCTGAAAAGGAGAAGAACAGACCACTCTGCGAACAGGAAGACAGGTTATAAACAAAGTCAACATTGGGTTGCTGCTTTGTAGCTGGGCTTTCAGGGGGAGTGAGTATCTGAATGCTTGGGGACGGTAATTATCTTCAAATATTCTGAAGCAGGTTGAGAGCTGTGCAAGTATCTCTGCTGAGGAATGAAAAGAGCTACTTTGCACAACATACATAACCTCTGTGATATGTTGGTAGCCATTCCTTTATGGCTCTTGAATCATTCCAGTGACTGGGAATTGGGGACCCCTCCCCCCCCCCACCATGGAGCGGGGTGTCCATGGTTCAGATCTAGCAGTCTTCCAGATATGATTCCTCGTCCAATGTGATGGTCACTCCGGTGCGGCAATCTAACGTGGAATTGGTTTGATAGCCACTTCCTGAATTGTCTGTGCTCCAGAAGGAGTACTCTCATCGTGTGATCTCACCCAGGAAGAAGGGTTGTGCATCATTTGGGTCAGTGGCCTCGACTTCATGAATGGGTCTTGAGATTGTCAGCATGTTGCACAGGACACAACTGGAATACCTGCTGACGTGGCCCTGTTTATGGAAGGTAAAGCATTTAGCAGAACTGGATGGGTATTGTTCCTTCCAGGAGGCATGATTTGCCCTGCAGCGCTGGCATGTTCACTCCGCAGGGTGCAGGTGGTTGGCTTACCCTCACTCAGACAATCTTTGCACTTGTGTGGCCAGATTTGGTGGATCGAGGTGTGACTTTTATCCCATGAAGTGCTCTCACCTCTAAGAATGGTTTGATGTTGGGTTCGCTGCTTGGACAGCCTGTCTCGCTGGAGAGCCTTGCTTAGAGTAAGGTCTTCCTTGACTTGGAGAAATTTGGAGAGCAAATCTTCTGTGAATCCCACAGCGATCCTATCTCGAATGAGATCTGATTTTGGATCTCCTTATTTGCAGTCTCTGCCATGTGGTAGAGGTTGTTGATAAAGCAATCAACATATTCGCCGGGCAGCTGGACCCTCCTGTTAAATTTAGTGCTTTGCAAGATCTTGCTGGAACTCAAGTTTCAAAAGATTTTAAAATATTTTCAGATTTGGCAGATGATTCATCTATGGTTATCATCTGCAATTGGCCCAATTGAATAAAGTAATGTGCGAACATGTCCTGCCTCTGATTTTGTATGTAATCCTGCTATATCTGAGGAACATGTTTTCCAATAACTCCAGTGGTGAAATTGGTCTGTGCCATATGGGTAAGGCTGTGGTGATGTGCCTGTGTGCAGTTCTGTATATAGTTAGCATTGCGATCTCCAACCAGCTGGTGGAGATCAATCATGTGACTCGAGACACCCGCCAGTTGGTAGTAAGACGTACAAGAGGATAGTTGCACTTAGAGTAGCTCCAGGAGAATTCACTGAATTCATTGAGTAGCCATCATCTGTATTGTAGTTCGTTAGTTATCTTTCCACGCGTTTGTTAATAAATCATCTCTCTAGTTAAAGAAGTAGATGTTCTGTGCACATCATTACCACATAACATCATAACACAGAACACAACAGGGCATATTGGGGTGGCAATAAAGAATTGTGATACATGATCGAAAAATTTTAAGCGTGGGTGTCCCTTTAAGAGATCAGAGAATTCAAAAATAGCACCACCAATATTGCTGACGAGAAGAATTTCGTGCTCTTTGGACTTTGATGCAACTTTTAACATGGCGACCACAGGCCGGGAGGAGAAGGAAGCTGCAAAACGGCAGCAGGTCGGGTTGCAACTGCGGGTCAGCTGAATGGTGTCAACGTTCTGTGATTTGATTCTGGGTCAGGAGGGCAGAAGTCACGTTGGCCAGGAAGCCAAAATCTTTTGTTCTACTCTGGAGTCAATAAATGAATTCATAAGAACATAAGAACATAAGAACTAGGAGCAGGAGTAGGCCATCTGGCCCCTCGAGCCTGCTCCACCATTCAATGTGATCATGGCTGATCTTTTGTGGACTCAGCTCCACTTTCTGGCCCGAACACCGTAACCCTTAATCCCTTTATTCTACAAAAAACTATCTATCTTTATCTTAAAAACATTTAATGAAGGAGCCTCTACTGCTTCACTGGGCAAGGAATTCCATAGATTCACAACCCTTTGGGTGAAGAAGCTCCTCCTAAACTCAGTCCTAAATCTACTTCCCCTTATTTTGAGGCTATGCCCCCCAGTTCTGCTTTCACCCGCCAGTGGAAACAACCTGCCCACATCTATCTTATCTATTCCCTTCATAATTTTATATGTTTCTATAAGATCCCCCTTCATCCTTCTAAATTCCAACGAGTACAGTCCCAGTCTTCTCAACATCTTCTCGTAATCCAATCCCTTCAGCTCTGGGATTAACCTAGCGAATCTCCTCTGCACACCCTCCAGTGCCAGTACGTCCTTTCTCAGGTACGGAGACCGAAACTGAACACAATACTCCAGGTGTGGCCTCACTAACACCTTATACAATTGCAGCATAACCGCCCTAGTCTTAAACTCCATCCCTCTAGCAATGAAGGACAAAATTCCATTTGCCTCCTTAATCACCTGTTGCACCTGTAAACCAACTTTTTGCGACTCATGCACTAGCACACCCAGGTCTCGCTGCACAGCAGCATGTTTTAATATTTTATCATTTAAATAATAATCCCTTTTGCTGTTATTCCTACCAAAATGGATAACCTCACATTTGTCAACATTGTATTCCATCTGCCAGACCCTAGCCCATTCACTTAGCCGTTCCAAATCCCTCTGCAGACTTCCAGTATCCTCTGCACTTTTTGCTTTACCACTTATCTTAGTGTCGTCTGCAAACTTGGACACATTGCCCTTGGTCCCCAACTCCAAATCATCAATGTAAATTGTGAACAGTTGTGGGCCCAAAACTGATCCCTGAGGGAAACCACTAGCTACTGATTGCCAACCAGAGAAACACCCATTAATCCCCACTCTTTGCTTTCTATTAATTAACCAATCCTCTATCCATGCTGCTACTTTCCCCTTAATGCCATGCATCTTTATCTTATGCAGCAACCTTTTGTGTAGCACCTTGTCAAAGGCTTTCTGGAAATCCAGATATACCACATCCATTGGCTCCCCGTTATCTACCGCACTGGTAATGTCCTCAAAAAATTCCACTAAATTAGTTAGACATGACCTGCCCTTTATGAACTCATGCTGCGTCTGCCCAATGGGACAATTTCCATCCAGATGCCTCGCTATTTCTTCCTTGATGATAGATTCCAGCATCTTCCCTACTACCGAAGTTAAGCTCACTGGCCTATAATTATCCGCTTTCTGCCTACCTCCTTTTTTAAACAGTGGTGGCACGTTTGCTAATTTCCAATCCGCCGGGACCACCCCAGAGTCTAGTGAATTTTGGTAAATTATCACTAGTGCATTTGCAATTTCTTTTAGCATCTCTTTTAGCACTCTGGGATGCATTCCATCAGGGCCAGGAGACTTGTCTACCTTTAGCCCCATTAGCTTGCCCATGTTATTTGTGTCTTCCACTGTGAAGACCGACCCAAAAAACCTGTTCAGTTCCTCAGCCATTTCCTCATCTCCCATTATTAAATCTCCCTTCTCATCCTCTAAAGGAAGACTATTTAATATATAATATATAAGGACCTTAGCCACTCTTTTTTGTTTTATATATTTGTAGAAACTTTTACTATCTGTTTTTATATTCTGAGCAGGTTTACTCTCATAATCTATCTTACTCTTCTTTATAGCTTTTTTAGTAGCTTTCTGTTGCCCCCTAAAGATTCCCCAGTCCTCTAGTCTCCCACTTATCTTTGCCACTTTGTATGCTTCTTCCTTCAATTTGATACTCTCCCTTATTTCCTTAGATATCCACGGTCGATTTTCCCTCTTTCTACCGTCCTTCATTTTTGTTGGTATAAACATTTGCTGAGCACTATGAAAAATCGCTTGGAAGGTTCTCCACTGTTCCTCAACTGTTTCACCATAAAGTCTTTGCTCCCAGTCTACCTTAGATAGTTCTTCTCTCATCCCATTGTAATCTCCTTTGTTTAAGCACAAAACACTAGTGCTTGATTTTACCTATTCAACAAATTCAATAAATATCTGGACTTAAAAGTTTAATTGATGACCACAAAATCAATCATGAGCTAGTGATGGGCAACCTAGACTTGTGAGTGGACTGCATGACTGACCCTCTTCCACCTTAGGCGTGCCCACTAACCATGACCCCATGAATAAGATTAAATACATTTAATACAAACCAATTTTTTTTTAAATCATTTTACGGGACACGAGTGTCGCTGGCTGGACCAGCATTTATTGCCCATCACTAACTGCCCTCCATTCCATTATGTGGTAATGATTATTAACAAGGAGGTGATTCAACCCATTGAGTCTGCACCCAACCCTCTGAAAGAGCACTCCACCCAGGCCCACTCCCTCACCCTATCCCCATAACACCACCTAACCTGCACATCTTTGGACTGAGACGTGGGAGGAAACCAGAGCACCCTGAGGAAATCCATGCAGGCACGGGGAGAACATGCAAATGCCACACACACAGTGACTCAAAGCCTGAATCGAAGCTGGGTCCCTGGCACTGTGAGGCAGCAACGCTAACCATCGTGCCAGACTTAAATTCAGCTTTAAGTGTGTGCAGCTGTCCCTCTCTACTACCTGAGCTCATGTTATTCTGCAACCCCAAACAGACGGCAACTATTGCTTCCTTGAATGACAGCAAGCTTTTTACTCAGAGATCTTCAAACTTCACTAACTCCTTGCTGCTCTTCTGACTCCAACAAATTCTGGTCAAAAATCCATCACTTGAAAGCACTATGCTGAGGTGTTTTAATGGCATCAATGTCCAGAACACGCAATGCGTGGCTGCATTATCGCCCACCCAACATGACAATCACAAGGACCCACCAAATGCAGATTGATCATCATTTCTAGTCATTCTGGGCTCCTGGAGCACCAACAGCAGTGGAGCTACAGAGCCCAATTATGAAGCCTTGAAACTTTTCCAAACCATTCCAAATAATACTGGTTTCAGAATGCAGCTCAAGTTTTATATCACATTTGTGTCAGAAACAGCGATTGAAATTTGTTGAGTGTTCGCTAAGGCCATAATACAGAGCAGCAGAGATGATCTTTGAATGTTTGCCATTGATATGTAGGTTGTACATCATAGAATACCCAGGGGAGTGACATTATTGATGATGGTCCTCCCCATGATTATCTCAACAATTTGTAACTTCTGTTGTAAGTAAACCTTCATAAACAATATACTTGCCCCCTCACCAATGTTCTATGTAGCTGGTAATCAGAGGAGTAATTTTGCCGGTCCTTTGGCCGCGGGCGCAAATCCGGTGATGGTTGCAAAGTATCCAAGAGGCCAAAAACAGGATTCTGAGAATCTGGAACACGATCCTCCCAGGTCCTCCCCAATGGTGCATTAGGTTCATAGCCAGGCAGGACAGGAAACTGATTTGAATGAATTTGAATGCATTTTAATCTAATTAGCAGGTTTAAAGTTGAATCTTCAGACCTCATTGAATCTTCCCACTCACCAGCATCAAATCACGCGGGCACAAATTACTACAGCTTTTTAAAAATGGGAACCTGGCACCATGACCTCCGAGAGGGAGAAAGGAGGTGAGCGCCCCTATCCACCTTGTACCGGGATGCACAAGGGGACAGATCCCCATGGCCAGCTTCATCAGGGGGTGGTTCAGTGGTGTAGGAGGGTGAGTGCGGGGTTGGGAGTAAGGGCAATGGTTCGGGATGAGGTGGGGGAGGGGGGAGGGGGGGGGTGGTCATGGATCTGCTCTGGGAAGGGAGGTGGGGGTGGCTGGTGTGTGTTGTCCAGAAGCCTGTAGGCTGTGTATTTTTATAAAGTTTTCAGAGCGCTGTGTCTGTCGGCAGTCGGTTAGTGGCATGGGGGTATGGCCTGTCTGCGGGTACAGGACTCCTGAGGTGGGGGGAATGATGTGATGAGACTGAGGGAGGCCGGCCGAAGGGGCTGGTTAATGGAGACCCGTGGGGGAGAGAGGGGCCTGGAGGGTGAGCAAGCATTTAACATTAATGGAGTGGCTGTCCAGGAGTCTTAAATATAAGGGCCTGTCAGCAGTGAGATTTTGGGATGATGCCTATTAATCATGCCTATCCCTGGTTTGGAGAGTAAGCAAGCCCTCTCACATCCTTGAGATTTGTGCTCATCAAACTAATCCAAGATAAGTTAACACTTAACAATGTCAACTGCCCACATTCTCAAAGTCAAGGATATGGTTGAAAACTGATGTTTCCGGGATGAAAGATTGGGTGCAGGGATTGAGAGAGAGTGTGTAAGTATGATTGCCAGACTCAAGTGCCTGCCATAGAGGATCCATTAACCCTGAAAGTGAACATAAGCATCCAGTTGACCCTGCCCATGAGGGATGGGCGACCATTTAAATAGCATTTCAGAACCTCCAGTATGTTAAGGGAGGGGACAACCAGATGGGAGGCCACAGGTGACTCTCTGAGGGTGAGGGCATTGACTCGGGCTGGTCAAGCGATGAAGTTGGAAGGGCACCAAACATGTGAGTGAGTGCTAACCGCCAGATAAGGTGCAGGAATGGCTATCTCCAGGCAGGAGGACAAAGGGTGAAGGGAGGACCTGAAAGTCACCAGCTGGGACACCAGCGTAACTGTTCCTCTCTCTCTCACTCTGTCTCTCATCCCTTGCAGCTTTTTGAGAGATCGCAGGGTGGAACCAGTGGGGCTGGCAAACAGCCCTGGATGAGCACAAACTCCAGCAGCAAAAAGCGTCCGAACCCAGGGAGAACGTAGCACCAGGGAGCCTCAGGGTAGGCCACAGGGCCACACGCAGTACTAGCAAACCAGAGGGCTCGCAGGCGATGAAAGACACCGAGGGTTTACAGGACCCAGGTTTCCTTTATGGATCTGTCGGACATCATGTGCCACAGGAGACCTACCTCAAGAGGGAGACAGTGTGACACTTGTGTGACATTCTTGCCAACTTGGTGCCAGGTGGAGGAGGAGGGCGCCCACTCCCTATGGCCGTGAACATCACAGCAACCCTGAACTTCTAAACCACAGGATCATTCCAGGACTCAACATGTGACCTTTGTGGCATCTCACAGGCCATCTGCCCACAGATGGTCACAGAGCAGTCTATGCCAGGGCATCGAACTGCGTTACTTTCAAACTGGACCAGGCCCATCAGGATGAGAGGACTGAGGGATTTGACACCATAGCTGGTCAGCACCGCTGCAGGGACTATAGATGGCACTCATGTGGCTCTACATGACTCATGGCATCAGGGAGTCCCGTTTATTAACAGGAAGGTGTTCCACTCCAGCAATGTCCAGGTGCTCTGCGACCACCAGATGAGGATCATTCACATGTGCCCATGTTTTCCAGGGAGTGTAGCTTCATTCTTGGGCAATCTCAAATCTTTGCAATATTCAAGGGTTACCCCAGGCTGCAGTGATGGCTCATTGGGGACAAGGGATACCTGCTGAGATCTTTGTTGATGACGCCAGTGCGAAGGCCTGAGACTGATGCAGAGGCCTGTTACAATGAGGCTTAAAGTGCTATCCAGCCTGTGATTGAAGGGTGCATCAGGCTGTTTAAAAGGCACATCCACTTCCTTGACAGGTACAGGGCCCTGCAGTAGTCTCCAGAGGATCTCCAGCATCGTTGTGGCCTGCTGTGCCCCAGATAACCTGGAGTAGCAGCTGGATGACATCCTTGATAATGAAGACCAGAAGGAGTGAACATCTCCTCTGATGAGAGGGGTGTTCAGGACGGAGTGGAGAGAGAAACTGAAGAGGAGCCAGAAGATGGAGGCCAGACGGGGGTGAGAGTTCACATGGGCAGGAGCACCAGTGATGCTCTCATCGGTTCTTGCTTGACTCAATAGACCCATCATGTTGTCCGGCAGCCCTACAATCGCCCCCCCACCTCATGGTCTCCATTACCAAGGGAGGGGGTCGCATGAAAGAGTGAGGCCAATTGTGACATTTCATTACGCCCCCTAACTATCAGTGCCTAACTTTATCCGTGCTCACTCTGCCCGTGGTAGCATGGTCCCTTTAAGGGGAGAGCCCTTGCAGTCAGCGTGACCAGCTCAGGACCTATGGCGCACAATCGTTCAACCCCGATCAATGGGGAAAATGTGCTGGGCCCCAGGAGCAGGGTCCAGGGCAGAGTGACTCTGGAGCTGAAGAGTGAAGACCTATTTAGTGACTCTGTGCCAGTGTATCATTTACCTTTACTTGTTACCAATAAACCCTTGTTCAGTTACACTGGATGTTTCCTTAGTATTGTCCCAAGCCACCACAGTGCCCCTACAACTCCTTACTCATGCAAACACCCACACTACATCTCTGTATATTCCGAGCACATACGTCAGTAGAGGAGGCAGCCTGCTGCCTTCCACATCCTGTTCCCTATGACGCCCTTGGCGAGCGTCCTTTGAAGGGCCAGGACCTGGAGGGCCACGGCCTACTTTTGGGTGACACTGATGTTGCCGTGTCGCCCTGTTCGGCCCTCTGCCACTGAAATTTGTCAGAATCAGGAAGGGAGAATTCAGAAGGGCTGGTCACTCCCAGGGTCTCCTGGGTGGAAGGCCCCAGGAGGTGCTCCAGCGTTTCCTCCTCCCTTTGGGTGCTCCTGGGCCTTGGTTACTAAATTAGATGGAGGGGCAGCTGGAGTGAATTCCGGAAGCCTCAACAACATCTGGCGCTGCCAGTGCTGGAGGCTCGCCAGTATCTGCACTATGGTTTTGAAACCCTCAGCCATGATCCTCAGGGACTGAACCATTTTTCGTGTCCTCCAGTCACGGAGTCTGATGTCTCACCCCAAGCTTTTCACTGCAGACGCCACCCTTGCAGCATGGACTGAGGGCCACATAACATTGGCAACATCACCTGCGGCTGAAGGCATTGGGACTCCTCCATTCAGCCTCGCAGTCACAGGAATGTCACAGGAATGTCACTGACAAGCCCCCCTGCTATTCCCGACTCTGCCGTTGCATCTCCAACAGCTGAGGGATGAACCTTTCCAGAGGCACGACTGCTGGCTGGGGCACAGCTGAGTTCTGCGATCCAGCAGACCCATGACTATCCAATCCCTGGGACATTCTTGTGTCCACCTGATGTAATCCAGAAGCCTTTCTGTTAAGTTTGTCCACCAAGGTGTTTGTCTCTGTGATGGTGGATGGTGCAGGTGAAAGGTGCGACGCGTCATTCATGTTCTCCTCAGTAATCTCCTCAGAGGTGTTGTCGAAGGTGGCCAGGGTGGGCAATGCTGGTTAACGGCCGAGGTTCATGGGCCAATGTTCCTGCAAGGCAAGGGACATGGGTTTAGTGCATGGCCTAGTCAAAGGTTTGGACAACAAAAAACTCACTTGAGACTGGTCAACTGGATAAAGGTGCAGTGGCTCCTCAATTTTTTGTCACAGGCCAAACCCGGTATCTGTGCAGGCCTGCTCCTCCCCTACATGCTCCAAGGCCTTCTCCTCGCAGGAAGTTAAGATCCTTAGTTCAGGCATTGCACCACCTGTCTTCTTGCAATCTTTGTGGCTGTTGGCAATCTTCTGCTGCAGGGATGCAAGAGGGAATAATGTGAGCCGGGTGCCTGGTGGGTCAGAGGTCGAGGACAACTGGCATGTGTGGCATGCTAAAGCAGGGATGAGTTCTGATGAGGAGTGCGGGGGGGGGGGGTGTTTGAGGATGATGCTGGGAGATAAGCTGCTGGGACCCTGTTTGGTGGTGGTATGTGGGTTCAAGGTGACATTCTGGGGGTTAACGGAAAAGTGGAGTGTCAAGGGGCGACAGGGGCACTTACCCTTGTCGATTGTAGTGGGGCATTCATTAAACCCCTGCATTAAACCCCCTGTCCTCTTGGTCAGACGGCTGGCACTGAACAGCACTGCCACTGGCTCCCAGGCCTGATTGGTAACCTTGCTGGAGGGCCTCCTGACAACACTGGGTAAATTGTGACCTGCCTCTCCTCCACAGCGTCCAGAAATCCAGTCAGGGCCACCTCCATGAATCTGAGAGCTGGTCTCCTAGTTGCCATCCTTCTGGCTTGAATGAGAGTGAGTACTGTGGAGCTGTTTAAATGCAGCATCCCCTTGTTTGAAGTACTCAGGTGCCCACCTGCTTCCTACCTGCGTCAAGAAAACCACCATCATACCGGTGCCAAAAAAGAACCAGGCAACGTTCCTCAATGACTACCATCTGGTGGCCTTGACATCTATTATTATGAAGTGTTTCAAAAGGTTGGTCATGAGAGACATCAACGCCATACTCTCAGACTGCCTTGATCCACTGCAATTCGCATACCGCCACAACCGGTTCACAGCAGACGCTATCTCCCCGGCTCTACACTCATCCCTGGAACATCTCGACAACAAGGACTCCTACGTCAAACTCCTATTCATTGACTACAGCTCTGTCTTCAAAACCATAATCCCAGCCAAGCTCATATCCAAACTCCAAAATCTAGAGCTTGGCTCCTCCCTCTGAAACTGGATCCTCGACTTCCTGACCCATAAACCACAATCAGTAAGGATCAACAACAACACCTCAATACTGGGCCCCCCAAAAACTGTGTACTTAGCACCCAACTATACTCCCTATACAAAGGTGACTGTGTGGAAAAATCTGGCTCCAACTCCATCCACAAGTTTGCTGATGACACAAACATAGTGAATAGGATCTCAAACAACAATGAGTCAGAGTACAAGAGGGAGATAGAGAACCTAGTGGCATGGTATAATGACACCAATCTCTCCCTCAACGTCAGCAAAACCAAGGTCTGGTCATTGACTTAAGGAAGCGAAGTATCATACACACCCCTGTCTGCATCAATGGTTCCGAGGTGGAGATGGTTGACAGCTTCAAATTCTTAGGTGTGCCCATCACCAACAATCAGTCCTGGCCCATCAACGTCAGCGCTATGACCAAGAAAGCACAACAGCGCCTATACTTGCTCAGGAAACTAAGGAAATTTGGCATGTCCACATTGACTCTTACCAATTTTTACAGATGCACCACAGAAAGCATCCTATCTGGCTGCATCACAGCCTGGTATGGCAACTGCTCAGCCCAGGACCACAAGAAACTTCAGAGAGTCGTGAACACAGCCCAGTCCATCACACAAACCTGCCTCCCATCCATTGACTCCATCTACACCTCCCGCTGCTTTGGGAAAGTGGGCAGCATAACCAAAGGCCCCTTCCACCCGGGTTATTCTCTCTTCCAACCTCTTCCACCAGGCAGGAGATACAAAAGTCTGAGAACACGCACTAACAGATTTAAAAACAGCTTCTTACCCACTGTTCTAAACTCCTGAATGACCCTCTTATGGACTGAACTGATCTCTCGAAGCATCTTCTCTACTGAGTAGCACTGCACTCCGTATGCTTCACCTGATGTCAGCTGGATTTTCCGCTGTCAGGATTCTCTGTTGCGTTGGCAGCACACCCACACCCAGGGATTTCCCAAGAGGTGGGACTGCCCACAATGGGAAACCCCTTTGGCCGGATGGCGAGAGTGAGAATCCTGCCACCGGCGGGGGCGCACCGCACAAGTTTTATGGTGCGGCGACACAGAAAATCCCGGCCTATGTATTCACATTATGTATCTATTATATTTCCCATGATTTTCGTGTATGGAACAATACTTTTCACTGTACCTCGGAACACGTGACAATAAACCCAAATCCAAATGACCCCCCCGGAATGGCGAATCAGGCCCTTTGTGCTTCAGGAACTGCATTTTTCAAGTGGGGAGAAATAACATTTACTAAGTGCCTAAAAATGCGATCTGGATCGCATTGCTGCGGCCAACAAAACTCACATCAATTTTCAGGCCGAAAATTACACTTTGCTATTTTCTCAGAAAATTCCGCCCCAAGACTTTCATACAATTGTTCAACATGCACTGAAATTTATATACCGGTAACATATTGACCCCTAAAATTCTTTAATACTATCGAGATCTGATAACTGCCAATGTTTGTTCAAATTCATGCTTGAGCTCCAAAAAAAGCTGTCTCTAGTCCCATTTTTCTGAGTCATTATTTTAAGGAAGCAATTTTCCACAACAAGTGAAACCTTCTGAAATTATTCTAGCTTGACATGAAAGAGCTAGCTGTCAAGACATTTAATTCAGGGCATCAGCTGGCTCTTGTTTTTGCTGATTTGTTCTGTTTCTTCCCTGAAGGCATTGATTTCTTGCGAAAGCATAGTTCCATGCACAATGACAGCTCTTTATCCCCTCCTGTGAGTGACTGTTCTTTACATCTGGGCTGAAACAGTAAGCAGCAGTGCATCTGGACTCCAGTTGCTTCACCTGACTGTAAGTGGAAAGAAAATATTCTCTTGTTATTTTACATGGTCTTTGATGAGCGTGATCTAGATTTTCTCATTGATGGACCTTCAGTTTTATATAATTGCATTAACTTAAACAAAATTGTATCATTATAAATTTATTCCTCCTTACAGCTCACCTCAAACTGTCAGAACAGCTACCAGATCAAACTAGGTTAAAGTACGTCAATGCTGTCAGTTAACATATGGCCAGCCAGGATGGAATGCTCAAGGATGACCTGAGGCTAATTTTATTGAAATACAAACTTTCCTTCCTCTTGCTACCCTCTGTCTTCTATGACCGAGCCAGTTCTGAATCTATCTTGCCAGCTCACCTCAGATCCTGTCCAACCTCACCTTTTGTACCAGTCTGCCATGAGGGACCTTGTCAAAGGCTTTTCTGAAGTCCATGTAGACAACATATACTGCCCTTCCTTCATCAATCATCTTCATCACATCCTCAAAAAAGATGATCAAGTTAGTGAGGCACGACCTCCCCTTCACAAAACTATGCTGCCTCTCACTAATAAGTCCATTTGTTTCCAAATGGGAGTAAATCCTGTCCCGAAGAATCCTCTCCAATACTTCCTCTACCACTGATGTAAGAGCCACTGGCATGTAATTTCCTGGATTCTCCTTGCTACCCTTCTTGAACAAAAAAACAACATTGGCTAATCTCCAGTCCTCTGGGACCTCACCTGTAGCCAATAATGAAACAAATATTTCTGTTAAGGTCCCAGCAATTTCCTCCCTTTCCTCCTTCAGTATTCTTGGCTAGATCCCATCAGGCCTTATCTACCAATGTTTTTCCAGGAGCCCAACCCCTCCTCCTATTTGATATTGACATGACCCAGACTATCTACACATCCTTCCCTAGATTTATCATCCACCAATTCCTTCTCTTTGGTGAATACTGATGCAAAGTAGTTTAGTACCTCGACCATTTCCTCTGGCTCCACATATTGATTTCCTCCTCTGTCCTTGAGTAGGCCAACCCTTTCCCTGGCTACTCTCTTGCTCTTTATAAATGTATAAAAAGCCTTGAGGTTCTGCTTAATCCTATTTGCCAATAACTTTTCAGGACCCCTTTTAGCGCTCCTGACTCCTTCCTTAGGTTCCTTCCTACTTTCTTTGTATTCCTCAGGGGCCTCGTCTGTTCCCAGCCTTCTGGCACTTACAAATAGTTTCTCTTTTTGACTAGGCTCTCAATATCCCTCATTATACAAGGTTTGTGTAACTTGCTATACTTATCCTTCGTCCTCACAGGAACATGCCAGTCCTAAATTCTTACCAACTGATGTTTCAAAGGCTTTCACATGTCAGATGTTGATTAGCCCTCCCCCAGTTTAGCACCTTCACCCAAGAACTACTCTTATCCTTATCCACAATTAGCTTAAAACTTACTAAATTATGGTCACTGTTTCCGAAATGCTCCCAACTTCAACCACCTGGCCGGGCTCATTCCCCTATACCAGGAACAGTCCGGTCCCTTCCCTAGTTGGACTATCTACATATTGTTTCAAGAAGCCCTCCTGGATGCTCTTTACAAATTCTGCCCCATCTAAACCCCTAGCATTGAGTCCCAGTCAATTTACGTGAAGTTAACATCACCCACCACACAACCCTGTTGCTTTTACACCTTTCCAAAACCTGTATATACATCTGCTTCTCTATCTCCCGCTGGCTGTTGGGAGGTCTGTAGTAAACTCCCAACATTGTGACTGCACCCTTCCTATTCCTGAGCTCTACCCATATTGCCTCGCTCCATGAACCCTCCTAGGTGTCCTCCCAGAATATAGCTGTGATATTCTCCTTAACCCATAGTCCAACTCCCCCACCCCTTTTACATCCGCCATCTATCCTGCTTGAAGCATCTAAATCCTGGACCATTTAGCTGCCAATCCTGTCCTTCCCTCAACCAAGTCTCCATAAAAGCAACATCATCATAGTTCCAAGTACTAATCCAAGCTCTAAGTTAATCTGCTTTACCTGTTACACTTCTTGCATCAAAACAAATGCACTTCAGAACACCAGTCCCGCTGTGTTCAGCAATATCTCCTTGTCTGCTCTTCCTCTCAGTCTTACTGGCCTTATACACTAGTTCCCCCTCAGTTATTTCACCTGTTGACGCACTACTCTGGCTCCCACCCCCCTGCCACACTAGTTTGAACCCTCCCGAGATATGTTTGCCTGAGCAAACTGACTACGACTCAGCAAAAAATGCAATAACAAACTATTTCAAACCCAAGAGAAATACAAAATATGAAGCACTCGTCTTCTGACACACTAAACAAGAAGCAGATGAGAAAAATGACCTTTTTCGAGGCAACTAACAGCCAAACATGACATTGGTGATGTTAAACATGTGGAATGGGAAGTCAAAACAAAAATAATCAAAAGTTGTCTTTCTAGTTCTTTGTGCTGTAAAGCATTTGAAAAAGACATAAAACTGCAAGAGTTGTTGACTTAGCAAGATCATTATGAACGAAAATCGCTTATTGTCACAAGTAGGCTTCAAATGAAGTTACTGTGAAAAGCCCCAGTCGCCACATTCCGGCGCCTGTTCGGGGAGGCTGGTACGGGAATCGAACCGTGCTGCTGGTCTGCCTTGGTCTGCTTTCAAAGCCAGCGATTTAGCCCTGTGCTAAACTGCCCCTGCTGATTGCTAAATTGCAATCAAAATCCAGAGCTACTGATGTTGACGCTGGCAAAAGGAACTATGATGTGGAGATGCCGGCGTTGGACTGGGGTGAGCACAGTACGAAGTCTTACAACACCAGGTTAAAGTCCAACAGGTTTGTTTCGATGTCACTAGCTTTCGGAGCGCTGCTCCTTCCTCAGGTGAATGAAGAGGTATGTTCCAGAAACACATATATAGACAAATTCAAAGATGCCAAATAATGCTAGGAATGCGACCATTAGCAGGTGATTAAATCTTTACAGATCCAGACATGTGGTAACCCCAGGTTAAAGAGGTGTGAATTGTATCAAGTCAGGACAGTTGGTAGGATTTCGCAGGCCAGATGGTGGGGGATGAATGTAATGCGACATGAATCCCAGGTCCCGGTTGAGGCCGCACTCATGTGTGCGGAACTTGGCTATAAGTTCCTGCTCGGCGATTCTGCGTTGTCGCGCGTCCTGAAGGCCGCCTTGGAGAACGCTTACCCGGAGATCAGAGGCTGAAAAGGAACTATCACACCCCAAGTTCATCTACTGTGAATACCATTCATCACGCACATGACAGGAAACCACCTGCAAAGCTACAACGGCACTCTCACAAACAGAATTGTGTCTTGTCCAAACATTGGGCAGAATTCTTCATTCTCCCTGCAGTGCGTTTGGTGGAAGCAGGCACAGAGAATCTGGCAGAACAAAAACGGTGGAAATCGGCCGATGTAAAGTTGTATTCTAATTCGCCCAGTGACAGGTTTATAGCGGGTCAGTCATCCTGCTGGCAGGTAGCACGAACACCAATTGCATTCGTTTGCATCTCATGAATGGCCATCAAACTAGCTGCCCGCCGATGTCCCGTCAGGCCTCCCAATTTTGCGTCACGCCAACGGGAAATCACACTGGTGTCAAACCCAATTGCTGAAGAATGGCGTGCACAAGGTGATCCTTAGTTCACCAGAGACTTTTCGGTGAGTGCAACACTGCCATTGTGCTGCGCTGCTCCTCATGTGCTCTTCACCACTCTGCCACGGCAGAATGATTCCTGCCCGCCATATCCATGCCGCACTGGCCTCCATGGGCGGCACCATGCTGCTGGACCCATGGATATCCCTGATTCATCGTCTCAATTTAGTACTGCACCTGGGGTTGGGGAGCATAGGGGTCTCCTTCCCCCTGATGCCACCAGTGTCTATCTGGACAGCATAGTGTGGTGGGACTCATAAGTCATTGCAACAAAGGTCTGAAATTTGCCTAAGGTTGGAGTGTGAGGTGAGTGTGAGAGACTTGGCCTGTCCAAAACTAGGGGCCAATGCAGTAGACGGGCTGTGCAAGGGTGGGGGCTGGGGGGTGGGGGGGGGGGGGGCTGTGGGGGGCGGTGTTGATAGAGCAAGGGCTGCCAAGAGCAGGCAGCGGGGCAAGGAGATCGGTGAGAAAGACAAATCATAGAAGGCCTATGGGAAGACTGGGGGGGGGGGGGGGGGGGGGGAAGTTGGACACCAACAAGTTTGCATGGAAAACTAAAACAGGCTCAGAGATCGTTGCAGAGAGGTAGCAGCTGAAGGGAGGTGGGCGACAGTGAAGGGTCACATTCTGTGCCAGGAAACATAATTACAAACATCTAAGCCTTTCCCTGAACATTGGACACATGTGGTTCGACTGTGGTGGGCTAATGACAGAAAGTGGATAAACATAGTTGTCTTTAATTTCTAAACAGCAACTTACAAAATCTCCAAAAGCAAAATAAAACAAGTTGCCACACACTGATGTCATCTTGGGTTGTAAAGCAAAGGTTCATTGAGTTGATTTCTTGCTCCAACTGAATGTTATATAACTGCCATGAGTCTGATTTGTGTGTTTGTGTAATTAATTTTCATACCAGCTGTCATGATATTCAAACACACATCACAACACACACATCATGATAGACAGACCAACAGACCAATTAGCACACATAACACGACAGCCAATCACAGACAAGAGCAGACACAGTATAAGACAAGAAACACGACACCTGCTGGCCAGTCCATCTGGAGACAGGACAAGGCCAGGGCCTCATTAACAAGACATTCACACTGTCACCACGTGCTGAGTACCAAGTCAGATGTGTAAATAACTAGTTGGAATAAAACTGCGTTGTACCAATCGCAACCGTGTTGGTTCGTCTGTACCTCAGAGCACCCAACACCACATGGTACCAGGGGTGGGGTACACCACACCAGCAACAACATGGTCATACTCCAGGGATTAAACATGAGAGCAAGAAGAGCCTGTTGCAGTTTTTGGGATGATATGTGAAGTTGGATGCCCTGCAGTCTGAATTAATTATTTTGTACTCAATGCAGATTATAAAGGTGATGCTTCGCATTTATACCTTATGGGATAAACCCAAATCCCGTGAGGGGTCGGAATCAGAATCCCGCCCAAAGGGGATGTGACCAAATGCCGCGTGCTTATGTAGGTTTCAAACCTATGTAGGCAAGCTTACCCGGGATCTACTGGCCTCCGCAGTACTGCTGCACACAAACATGGACCAGACGGAATGGCACCACGGAGTCTCCAGACCATTGGAGGCCCCTGGGTGACTAGTGATAGTGCCGGGTGGCCCGCAGGCTCTCCCCTGCAATGCAGGCACTTTGGCACTGTTGGTGGGAATCTTGGTACTGCCACCCTGGCACCTTGGCACTGCCAAGCTGGCGGGTGCACTGCCAGAGTACTAGGGTGGCAGTACAAGGGTACCACTTGCCAGGGTGCCACTGTCAAGCATCAGGGCCCAAGGCAGGCCATGCCCATGAAAGGAGGGTGGAGGGTAGATATGAAGGGTGGAGGGGGGGTGCAGGGCAGGTCAGTAGAGGCCTCTGGAGAGGTTGGAGGTGTGATGGGGAGGAATCCTGGAGGGGGAGCCTGTAATGGGGCATGGCGGGGCATGAAGAAGGGAGCCCCCAGGGACCCCATAGTGGGGTGTCCTCACTTCGGGGTGTGGGTAATGAATGCACATGTGTGTGGTGGGTGAAATTGCCCATGGGTGGGGGGTGGGGGTGACCCACACACTCACTTAGAGATCGGCGCACTCGTTCAAAATCATGGCCCGATCTCAGGGTTCAGCTGTCTAGTGCTGAAAGAAATTCTGGCCACGATCTAATGGCAGCGCTGAGCCTGAAAAGCAGCTCGCCATGGCGCTGCCTGAGCAACAAAATCCAGTAGACTCCGGTCCCAGGAGCTACCCAGCTTGCACCGCCTCGCGAGACCCAATGCGATCTCGTGAGCAGTTGCCATGTAATTCCCACCCATTGTGGGCAGGATCACTTCCTGGCAAATCTACATATAGAGCGAGACAGCTAGTCTTACTCTAATGTGAAAATTCCTGAGTATCTGAAGCCTTGGAATTTATCTTCTTCACCTCAGAGACCTTGGGCGAGTGCCGTTCAACACTAGCCCCCACAAACGGGGACCAGATGGAATGGCACTTGTGGCAGTCTCCAAGGGGATAAGAAGCCCCTCGCTGCATACCCTTTAGGCAGAGTGGTGCCCTGGTGCTGCTGGTGCCACATGGGAACGCTGGCAGTGGCAGCCTGGCAGCTTGGCAGTGGACAAGGGTACATGAGGACTTCATAGACTTTGTTCTGCAGATTGTTCCTCGTCTCGGTTGACAACCACGGAATGTGGTTAGATATCCAAGAAATAGGGGCAACAACCTTGGCAGCCCCAACAGAGGCCCTGCGGTGGGATTTTGCTCCCCATGGCCACACCAAAGTAATAGTGTCTGACAACCGCACTGCATTCTCTGGCATGACGACGCATGTGACATTGTTAAGTCAACCGGGGCACCCCAGCTCCAGAGGACGCCTGCTCAGGGCATCAGAGGCCACAGGATACGGAAAGCAGCAGGCTGCCTCCACCTCTGATGTACATCCTGGGGACACATCTGTACATAGCTGTAGACCTTGGAGGATCAAGAAGTGTGAGGAGCATTGACTGAGCACTGGGGGGGGGGGGGGGGGAGTTACTATCTGCAGCTGGGGTGAATGGAAATTAGTCACAGTGAAGTGTTTATTGTTAAAACATGTTACACCTCATATATGTCAAGCCTCTGTCATGTTAATCTTCACAGTGGATCTGCCCGCACCCCCGCCACTGTTGCTCTCCACTGCCCGCCCCCTAATCACAGTGGTCCCAGATCAAAAACCCCAATGCTGACCCATTCAGTGGATGGGTGTGAGTGTGCTAACAGCAGAAAGACAGTAGTCAGGTTTAAGCAGAAAATTAGAAGCAGCAGAGCTTCCTCATAGCGAGTTATCCTTAGTCTCCTATCCTGTATGGTGACCAGCTGACAGTGCCAACACAGGCACATCACCCTGCAGTGATATTACACAGATCTTTGTAGTGATCTCTGTATATGTTAAAAAATAATTAGTTAATGTGAAGTCAGTACAGACAGATGGTCATTAGATGGCTACATTAACAAGGACTATGTAAGGAGTTTCCCGCTCTTTCTTAAGTTAGTGTGTGTGTGCAGTGCAGCTAGAGTGAAGATGTGATCAGATCAGAGTGCAGTGTGTTATCATAATTGTTAGTTTAATATAATCTTAGTTAGTTTTCTTACTAGTCAAAGTATTAAAGTATTAAAGTGAAAGAACTCACAAGTATATTATTTTATTGCTCAATAAATAATTTGTCATCAACTGGAGGACTTTGACTGTTTATCATCAAATTCAATACAACTCAGCAAGACAATTGAGTAATATTTATTTTATAATTCTGTAATATAACAACCTTTAGAGAGGGGAACAAGGTGGTTAGGGAGGGAGGTGTTGTGATGGGTAGGGTGCGGTAAATTGCGGGGGAATTGGGGGGGGGGATGGAGGGGGATGGAGAATGGAGGGAAATAGCTGGGGGGGAATGGAGGGTGAGAGCGTATCAGTGGGGTGGGGAATTGGGGAAGGAGGCAAATGTGGGGTGGGGAGGAAAATGGAGGGATGGGGTAGAGCTGATAGACACAACCTCCATCCTAGGAGAATCTGGAGATGATGAGGGCCTCCCTGGTCCTCCTGGCATGTCAGACCCTTGCCTCCATCTATTCTCCATTCTTGGCTCCTCGGGTTCGAGTGTATGGAGGCTGGTTTTCTGGACCGATACGTTAAGGAACCAACAAGGGAACAGGCCATCTTGAACTGGGTGTTGTACAATGAGAAAGGATTAGTTAGCAACCTATTTGTGAGAGAACCCTTGGGATAGTAACCATAATATGATAGACTTCTTTATCAAGGTGGATAATGAGGTACTTGATTCTAAGACCAGGGGCGTCATTCTCCGACCCCCCGCCGGGTCGGAGAATGGCCGTTGGCCGCCGTGAATCCCGCCCCCGCCCCCGCCGAAGTCTCCGAAGGGAGAAAAGACGGCGGGGCGTTAATGGCGCCGCTGCCGCGGAGAATGTCACGGGTCTGCGCAAGGCAGCCGATTTTCGGCCTGCCGATATTCTCCCTTCCGGATGGGCCGAAGTCCCGTCGACGTGATGACCGTTCACGTCGACATGAATCAAACCTCCTTTTCATCGGCGTGACCCGGTGCTCCAGGCTCACGCCGACCAGCGAGGAGGTGAGTGACGGCCTGGGGGGTTGGCTCTGGGCAGGAAATGGCGTGGCCGCAGACTGATTGCGTGAGGAGAGGTGTGTCTCGGCTTGTGTGTGTGTGTGGCGGGGGGGGGGGGGTGGTTAGAGTAGGCTGGGCTCTGGGGGAGTGCCGGGAGGGGGTCCCTGCCGGGGTGGAGGTTGGGGGTTGGGGGGGGGTCCGTGCCGGGGTGGAGGTTGGGGGGGGGGGTCCGTGCTGGGGTGGAGGTTGGGGGTTGGGGGGGTCCGTGCTGGGGTGGAGGTTGGGGGTTGGGGAGGGGGTCCGTTCTGGGGTGGAGATTGGGGGGGGGGGTCCGTGCCGGGGTGGAGATTGGGGGTTGGGGAGGGGGTCCGTGCCGGGGTGGAGGTTGGGGGGGGGGTCCGTGCTGGAGTTGAGGTTGGGGGTTGGGGGGGGGTCCATGCTGGGGTGGAGGTTGGGGAGGGGGTCCGTGCTGGGGTGGAGGTTGGGGGGGGGGGTCCGTGCTGGGGTGGAGGTTGGGGGTTGGGGGGTCCGTGCTGGGGTGGAGGTTGGGGGTTGGGGGTTGGGGGGGGTCCGTGCTGGGGTGGAGGTTGGGGAGGGGGTCCGTGCTGGGGTGGAGGTTGGGGGGGGGGGTCCGTGCCGGGGTGGAGGTTGGGGGTTGGGGGGGGTCCGTGCTGGGGTGGAGGTTGGGGAGGGGGTCCGTGCTGGGGTGGAGGTTGGGGGGGGGGGGGGTCCGTGCTGGGGTGGAGTTTGGGGGGGGGGGGTCCGTGCCGGGGTGGAGGTTGGGGGTTGGGGAGGGGGTCCGTGCCGGGGTGGAGGTTGGGGGGGGGGTTCATGCTGGGGTGGAAGTTGGGGGGGTGGTCCGTGCTGGGGTGGAGGTTGGGGGTTGGGGAGGGGGTCCGTGCCGGGGTGGAGGTGGGGGGGGTCCGTGCTGGGGTGGAGGTTGGGGGTTGGGGGGGGTCCGTGCTGGGGTGGAGGTTGGGGAGGGGGTCCGTTCTGGGGTGGAGGTTGGGGGGGGGGTCCGTGCTGGGGTGGAGGTTGGGGGTTGGGGGGTCCGTGCTGGGGTGGAGGTTGGGGGTTGGGCGGGGTCCGTGCTGGGGTGGAGGTTGGGGAGGGGGTCCGTGCTGGGGTGGAGGTTTGGGGGGGGGTCCGTGCCGGGGTGGAGGTTGGGGGTTGGGGGGGGTCCGTGCTGGGGTGGAGGTTGGGGGGGGGGGTCCGTGCTGGGGTGGAGGTTGGGGGGTGGGGTCCATGCCGGGGTGGAGGTTGGGGGTTGGGGTCCGTGCCGCGGTGGAGGTTGGGGGGGGGGGAGCCCGTGCTGGGGTGGAGGTTGGGGAGGGGGTCCGTGCCGAGGAGGGTGATGGGAGGGCAAATGAGTTGGTCCACCTGGCCAGGTGCCAGCCTCCAACAGTTGGACCCATGCGGTCCATGCCACCTGGCTGGGGGGAGGAGGGGATATGGGCAATGATGACATGTCGTCGTTCCCCTCCCCCCCACCAGGCCGTCATGTTTTCAGACCATCCAGCGATGTTGGCCGCCGTGGTGGCAGCCGCTCATGTCTATGTTGCCCTGGATGAGGAGGAGGAGGAGGAGGAGGAGCGTGCCAGAGAGGCGGCGCAGGCTGCCGCAGAGGGGCAGGCGGCAGCCGCCCAGGCTGGAGGGACACCTGACCGACAGGACGAGGAGGGGGAGGAGGACGTCGCGGCCCCACGGCAACGGAGGCACCCGAGGGCGGCCCGTGTGTACCGGCCCCGGCAGTCATACCAGGACCTCACGGACCGGGAATGCAGGAGGAGACTCCGGATGAGCCGGGAAACCGTGGCACACATCTGCCACCTGCTGGCACACCTGTCACCACGTGGCACTGGCGGGGGACACCCTCTCCCCGTGTCCGTCAAGGTTACGGTGGCCCTGAACTTTTATGCAACGGGGTCATTCCAGGCACCGAGTGGGGACCTTTCCGGCATATCGCAGACATCGGTGCACCGGTGCATCCGGGCAGTGACAGATGCCCTTTATGCCATGGCGCACCACTACATCCGCTTCCCCGTGGACCGGGCCAGCCAAGATGCCCGGGCCGTGGGCTTCTCTGCCGTGGCCGGGTTCTCCATGGTCCAGGGCGCGATCGATGGGATGCACGTCGCCGTGCGGCCACCTGCAGATAACAGGGCCGTGTTCACTAATAGGAAGGGGACCTATTCGATGAACGTACAGGTGGTCTGCGACCACCGCATGATGATCCTGCACGTCTGCGCCCGTCACCCAGGCAGTGTACACGACTCATTTGTGTTGTCGCGGTCATCCATCCCCGGCATGTACGAGGGACGCCATCCCCGGCTGAGGGGCTGGTTGCTGGGCGACAGGGGCTACCCATTGCGATCGTGGCTGATGACGCCTATACGGAGGCCACGCAATGAGGCGGAGAACCGCTACAATGATGCCCATGTAGCGACAAGGGGAGTGATCGAGAGGTGCTTTGGCGTGCTGAAGATGCGTTTCAGGTGCCTGGACCTCTCTGGGGGCGCCCTCCAGTATCGGTCAGATAGGGTCGGCCGCATCATTGTGGTGTGCTGCGTCCTGCACAACATATCCCAGCAGAGGGGCGATGTGCCGCAGGCAGAGAGGGCGGAGTGGAGGAGCAGCAGGAAGAGGCGCAGTCCTCCCCAGATGAGGGGGATGGGGGCAATGGTCAGGGCAGACGGGGCAGACACAGGCGGGTGGCTGTCCACCGTTACCGGCTGGCCCAGCGGGCACGGGACAGACTGATAGACGCCCGCTTCGCTGACTAGATGGGCGTGGGAATCGGGTAGATGTTGATGGCGGCCCAGGGAGAAGGGGGCAGACTCACCTGGGGCTGAGGTAAGACCACCCGTCACACACACACTTGCGCTCAACGTACATGACACGCCCGCACACTTTGGACAGAGCACAAAGGCAGCTTCGGTAGGTGTAACATTGACTTTAATAACCAAAGGAGTTCATGCACGTGCCATAGCCCCTAAAACTCATCTGTGCCCTGCACCCGTGCCAACTTACTCAGTGTCTAATTGTTTGGCCTTAAGGGCCCTTTGACTACGTCTATGTGGTTCCCCAGACGGTACAGCAGAACTGGAGGTGGACTCCTGTGATTCCTGCCCTCTGACACTGGATCCCTTTGGCGGCCGTTTCCTGGGGCGTCCTGGCCTAGATGGGCCAGGCTGCGGCCCGGGCGACTGGGATGGCGAGCTGCCAGCCTGTCCTGCCCGTTGCCCACCCGATGCACCTGGGACGGAAGGGGGGGAGTCCGAGGTGTCGCGGTGTACCGGGACCTCCCCTACAGAGGGAGCCGGGACGGACCACACCACCTCCTCCTCCCTCGGGGTGCCCGATGGCCCCCAGGCCTCTACATGGGTGGGGGATGCGAACGGACTGGCCATCCGACGCGCCCCCGACATCTGCCGCTGCCAGTCCTGGAGGCCCGTGCTGGTATCGACAGGGGTCTGCAGGTTTGCAGCCATGGAGCCCAGGGGGTTGTCGAACCCTGTCTGCGACAGTGCGACGCCAGCTCGCACATGGCCACTGGCGCCGATGCCCTCAGCGATGGCCTGCTGAGACTGGGCCATGGCCTGCTGAGACTGGGCCATGGCCTGCTGAGACTGGGCCATGGCCTGCAGAGACTGGGCCATGGCCTGCAGAGACTGGGCTATGGCCTGCTGAGACTGGGCCATGGCCTGCTGAGACTGGGCTATGGCGTTGAGCGCCTCTGCCATCTGGCGCTGGCACTGGCTCATGGCCTCCTGTGAGAGGGCAGCCATTTCCTGGGCCACAGACGCCGCCTGCACGGAAGGCCCCAGGCCTCGCAAACCGTTCCCCATGTCTGACACCGTCGCACCCATTGCCTCCACCGCGGACGCCACCCGTGCGGTGTGAGCCTGGGTGGCACACATGACCGGGACCACTCCCAGCTCCTGGACGCGGGTGGACTCCTACACCTGCGACAGCAGCCGCCGCAAGCCACCAGTCACCCTATTTGCTCGTCTCCGTGTCGGTGGTTGCATCGGATCTATGTGTGGGTGTGGTAACTGCAGGAACCCGGGATCCATCTGGGCGGCAGATGTTCGCTTGGCCTGGGCTGCCCTCCGACCGCACGGTCCCTCTGCTGCTCCTACCTCCACCTGCTGTACCGGGACGGCTGTGTTGTGCGCATCAGTGAGTGTACCAGACGCCTCATCACTAAAGTGCCCAACCGTGGTGAGTGTTTCTGCGATGGTGGAGGGTGTTGGTGACAGCAGTGGCGTTGTGTCGTGCTCTTCGTCCCACTCTGAGTCCATGGCACTTTGGGATGGGGGTTCGTCTCCACCCAGTCACTCTGTGTCACTGTCCGGTATTTCGTCTTCCCGGATAGGGGTGTCCTGGGTAGTGCTGTCCCGGGTAGTGCTGTCCCGGGAAGTGCTGTCCCGGGTAGGGATGTCCTGGGTAGTGCTGTCCCGGGTAGTGGTGTCCCGGGTAGGGGTGTCCTGGATAGTGGTGTCCTGGGTAGTGGTGTCCTGGCTCGGATGTGACGGGGGCCTGTGGCTGACCCCGTCATCGCTGGGTGGTCGCATCCGCACGTGACGGGGGTGTCGTCTCCCTGTTGCTCCAGGTCTCTCCGTCTCCCGTGGTGTGCGAGGGGCATCCTGCAGGCGTCGCATGCTGGAGGGTCCGGGTCTCTCCGTCTCCCGTGGTCTCCGAGGGGCATCCTGCAGGCATCGCATGCTGGAGGGTCCGGGTCTCTCCGTCTCCCGTGGTCTCCGAGGGGCATCCTGCGGGCGTCGCATGCTGGAGGGTCCGGGTCTCTCCGTCTCCCGTGGTCTCCGAGGGGCATCCTGCGGGCGTTGCATGCTGGAGGGTCCGGGTCTCTCCGTCTCCCGTGGTCTCCGAGGGGCATCCTGCGGGCGTCGCATGCTGGAGGGTGCGGGTCTCTCCGTCTCCTGTGGTCTCCGAGGGGCATCCTGCGGGCGGTGTGCATCTGCGGGGATGGGTGCCTGGACGTTTGGTCCTGTGATACACAATGAAGCATGCATGGTTAGACATCAGGCAGTGATCAGGTGATACGGGGGAGGGGGATATAGGGGAGGGGGGATATGGGGACGGGCTGTTGGTGGCTCACTTGCTCGTGGGCCCCCGACCTCTGCATCAGCAACCTCCCGGTCCTCAGGTCCGCCAGCCAGTTCCAGGGCCCTTTCCTCGTGTACGGTCAGTGGCCTCTCATCAGCAGGCCCTCCTCCAGTCCTCACATGCTCCCTATTGTTGTGTGCGCGCTTCTCCTGTGGGGGGGGGGTGGTGGCAGGGGTAAAAGGCAACAGTGTTAGGCAGGTATATGAATGCACGCCATTGGTTGCGCGTGCATTGTAGAGGTTAAGGTTAGGGCTGGATTCACTTGGGGATATGGGGGATATGGGGGATATGGGGGAGGGGGGATATGGGGGATATGGGGAGGGGGGATATGGGGGAGGGGGGATATGGGGGATATGGGGGAGGCGGAGATGGGGGAGGGGGGATATGGGGGAGGGGGAGTATGGGGGATATGGGGGAGGGGGGATATGGGGGAGGGGGATATGGGGGATATGGGGGAGGGGGGTATGGGGGAGGGGGGATATGGGGGAGGGGGGATATGGGGGAGGGGGGATATGGGGGAGGGGGGATATGGGGGAGGGGGGGATATGGGGGATATGGGGGAGGGGGGATATGGGGGAGGGGGGATATGGGGGAGGGGGGATATGGGGGATATGGGGAGGGGGATATGGGGGATATGGGGGAGGGGGGATATGGGGGAGGGGGGATATGGGGGATATGGGGGAGGGGGGATATGGGGATATGGGGGAGTGGGGATATGGGGGAGGGGGGATATGGGGGAGGGGGATATGGGGAGGGGGATATGGGGGAGGGGGGATATGGGGGTTATGGGGGAGGGGGGTTATGGGGAGGGGGGATATGGGGGATATGGGGAGGGGGATATGGGGGAGGGGGGATAGAACAAAGAACAAAGAACAAAGAAATGTACAGCACAGGAACAGGCCCTTCGGCCCTCCAAGCCCGTGCCGACCATACTGCCCGACTAAACTACAATCTTCTACACTTCCTGGGTCCGTATCCTTCCCATCCTATTCATATATTTGTCAAGATGCCCCTTAAATGTCCCTATCGTCCCTGCTTCCACTACCTCCTCCGGTAGTGAGTTCCAGGCACCCACTACCCTCTGCGTAAAAAACTTGCCTCGTACATCTACTCTAAACCTTGCCCCTCTCACCTTAAACCTATGCCCCCTAGTAATTGACCCCTCTACCCTGGGGAAAAGCCTCTGACTATCCACTCTGTCTCTGCCCCTCATAATTTTGTATACCTCTATCAGGTCTCCCCTCAACCTCCTTCGTTCCAGTGAGAACAAACCAAGTTTATTCAATCGCTCCTCATAGCTTATGCCCTCCATACCAGGCAACATTCTGGTAAATCTCTTCTGCACCCTCTCTAAAGCCTCCACATCCTTCTGGTAGTGTGGCGACCAGAATTGAACACTATACTCCAAGTGTGGCCTAACTAAGGTTCTATACAGCTGCAACATGACTTGCCAATTCTTATACTCAATGCCCCGGCCAATGAAGGCAAGCATGCCGTATGCCTTCTTGACTACCTTCGCCACCTGTGTTGCCCCTTTCAATGACCTGTGGACCTGTACTCCTAGATATGGGGGATATGGGGGAAGGGGATATGGGGGGGGGGGGGATATGGGGGAGGGGGGATATGGGGGATATGGGGGATATGGGGGAGGGGGGGATATGGGGGAGGGGGGATATGGGGGAGGGGGGATATGGGGGAGGGGGGATATGGGGAGGCTCACCCTGCCTGCTCTGACGAGGTCGTTCACCTTCTTGTGGCACTGGGTGCCTGTCCGTGGTGTCAGGGCCACAGCGGTGACGGCCTCTGCCACTTCCCTCCACAGACGCCGGCTGTGGCGTGGGGCAACTCTGCGCCCGTGCCCGGGATACAGGGCGTCCCTCCTCTGCTCCACCGCGTCCAGGAGCGCCTCCACATCGTGTGACTCGAACCTCGGGGCTGAGCGACGGCCAGCCATCCAGTCGGGTGTCGCGGTCGGGTATTCTGGTCGGGTGGGGGGGAGCTGCGCGGCCTTATGAGCCGTCACGCCGTGCAGCGCGTATGACGCTGCACGGCGTGAACCACTGCGCAAGCGCGGATCCCGTTACGTCGCTGCTAGCCCATTTCGGGCCGGAGACTATCGTCCCATTTTTATGACGTGACGCAAGTGGGATTTGCGCCGTTTTTTGCGCCGATCTGGCGGACTTTCCGCCGATAACGGAGAATTTCGCCCCAGGGATCTGAATTTCAATAAAGGTAACTATGATAGTATGAAGCATGAGCTGGCTCTGATGGACTGGGAAACATTACTGAAAGGAAGGATAGTGGACAGACAATGATAGGCATTCAAGGAACTAATAGGTGAACTGCAAAAGTTGTTTATTCCTCTTTGACGCAAGATTAGAAAGGGAACTGTGGCCAAACAATGGCTTAAAAGGGAAATTAAAGAGAATATTACATTCAAAGATGAGGCATACTTAGCAAGAAAAAGCAATAGACCTGAGGATTGGGAACAGTTTAAAATTCCCAGGTTCGATACCCGGCTTAGGTCACTGTCTGTGCAGAGTCTGCACGTTCTCCCCGCATCTGCATGGGTTTAATCCGGGTGCTCCGGTTTCCTCCCACAGTCCAAAGATGTGCAAGTTAGGTGGATTGGCCATGCTAAATTGCACTTAGTGTCCGGGTAGGGTTACTGGGTTACGGGGATAGGGTGGAGGTGTGGGCTTGGGTAGAGTGCTCTTTCCAAGGGCTGGTGCAGACTCAATGGGCCGAATGGCCTCCTTCTGCACTGTAAATTCTATGATTCTAAGGGATTGATTACGAAGAGGAAAATACTATTTGAATGTGAGCTAATGGAGAACATAAAAACTAGATGTAAAATCCGATAAGGATGCAAAGAAAAAAAATTTGTTAAAAACTAATGTAGGGCCCTTACAGTCAGAAACAGGGGAATTCATAACATGGAAAAAAGAAATAGCCGAGGAACTAAATTCATACTTTGCTTCTATCTTCACAAAGGGAGCTTAAGTTCCAGGGTACAGGTGCTTTCGGCGGGACAGAGGTGGAGGAAAGAGAGGAGGGGGAGTTACATTTTTGATTTAGGGGAACATATCACGGCAGTAGTCAGAGATGAAATAACCGATGGATCATCCGGCGAGGCTTTGTGGGTGGAACTAAGAAATAAGAAAGGGATGGTGACCTTATTGGAGTTGTACTATAGGCCCCCAAATAGTCAATGGGAATTAAAAGAACAAATATGCAGGGAGATTTGGGAGACTTGCAGGAGTAATAAGGTTGTCATAGTAGGGGATTTTAATTTTCCTTACATAGACTGGGACTACGAGAGTGTTAAGGGCTGAGATGGGGTGGAATTTGTTAAAGGAAAGTTTCCTCGGGCAGTATGAGGAGGGTTCTTCTTGGGAAAGGGAGAGACATGACCTACTCTTGGGAATTAGGGTAGGATGGTGGTTTATCCCTCAGTTCCACCCCACTGGCATATATAGTAAAGTTAATCTCGTTACCAGTAAAGGCACTAAAACTATCCACTACTCAAATAATGACAGGGACCAAAACAATTGGATAGGCTAAGTGAATGGGCTAGAGTCTGGCAGATGGAATACAATGTTGACAAATGTGAGGTTATCCATTTTGGTAGGAATAACAGCAAAAGGGATTATTATTTAAATGATAAAATATTAAAACATGCTGCTGTGCAGAGAGACCTGGGTGTGCTAGTGCATGAGACGCAAAACGTTGGTTTATAGGTGCAACAGGTGATTAAGAAGGCAAATGGAATTTTGTCCTTCATTGCTAGAGGGATGGAGTTTAAGACTAGGGAGGTTCTGCTGCAATTATACAAGGTGTTAGTGAGGCCACACCTGGAGTATTGTGTTCAGTTTTGGTCTCCTTACTTGAGAAAGGACGTACTGGCATTGGAGGGTGTGCAGAGGAGATTCACTAGGTTAATCCCAGAGCTGAAGGGCTTGGATTACGAGGAGAGGTTGAGTAGACTGGGACTGTACTCATTGGAATTTAGAAGGATGAGGGGAGATCTTATAGAAACATATAAGATTATGAAGGGAATAGATAGGATAGATGTGGGCAGGTTGTTTCCAATGGTGGGTGAAAGCAGAACTAGGGGGCTTAGCCTCAAAATAAGGGGAAGTAGATTTAGGACTGAGTTTAGGAGGAACTTCTTCACCCAAAGGGTTGTGAATCTATGGAATTCCTTGCCCAGTGAAGCAGTAGAGGCTCCTTCATTAAATGTTTTTAAGATAAAGATAGATAGTTTTTTGAAGAATAAAGGGATTACGGGATTAAGGATTATGGTGTTTGGGCCGGAAAGTGGAGCTGAGTCCACAAAAGATCAGCCATGATCTCATTGAATGGTGGAGCAGGCTCGAGGGGCCAGATGGCCTACTCCTGCTCCTAGTTCTTATGTTCTTATGTTCTTATGTCTCCTTATAAGTTTTCTTTCAATCAATCCACCCTCTGCAGTTTTGATTTTGTAGGAGCATGATGATGCTTATCTGATAACCGTAGCAGTTTGAGACCATCCTCCTTCTGGATGTGAATTATTTTTGTTTTAATAAACATTTTATTGAGGTATTTTTGGTATTGTAACAACAAAATAAACAAGATACATGAAACCAGAAACATAATGCAAAACCTCTCGTACAGGTCCCACCCTTATTGACCCCCTACTCTAATCTAAACAACTCTCCCCCCCTCCCCCACCCCCGCCCCCCGTTTGCTGACGATTAATTTTCCGCGAAGAAGTCGACGAACGATTGCGACCTCCGGGCGAACCCTAACAGTAACCCTCTCAAAGTGAACTTCATTTTCTCCAAACAGAGAAAGGGAGCCATGTTCGATAGCCAAGTCTCCGACTTCGGGGGCTTTGAGTCCCTCCAAGCGATTAGTATCCGTCTCCGGGCTACCAGGGAAGCAAAGGCCAGAACGTCTGCCTCTTTCTCCTCCTGGATTCCCGGGTCTTCTGACACCCTAAAAATTGCCACCTCTGGACTCAGCGCCACCCTTGTTTTTAACACCGTGGACATGACGTCGACAAACCCCTCCAAAATCCCCTAAACTTTGGACATGTTTAAAACATGTGGACATGATTCGCTGGTCCTCCCACACATTTTGCGCACCTGTCCTCCACCCCAAAGAATCTGCTCATCCGGGCCACTGTCATGTGAGCCCGGTGAACAACCTTAAATTGTATCAGGCTGATACATCTGATGGCACATGTTGCGGACGTGTTGACTCTACTCAACGCGTCTACCCATAAACCATCCTCTATCTCACCTCCCAGCTCCTCCTCCCACTTGCGATTCAGCTCCTCGTTGTGCGTCTCCTCCGACCCCATGAGCTCCTTATAGATGTCCGAGATGCTCCCTTCTCCTACCCACCCTCTGGAAACTACCCTGTCCTGAATCCCCCTTAGCGGTCGGAGCGGGACGGTTGACACCTGTTTACGAAGGAAGTCCTGCACTTGCAGATACCTGAATTTGTTTCCCCTCGCCAACCCAAACTTTTTCTCCAACGCCCTCATACTCGGAAAGCTTTCCTCTATGAACATATCCCCCATCCGCTCAATCCTCGCTCTCCGCCATAACCGGAACCCCCCGTCCATACTCTCCAGGATAAACCGGTGATTATCACTGATTGGGGCCCAGACCAATGCTCCCACTACTCCCACATGATGCCTCCACTGGCCCCAAACTCTCAGGGCCGCCACCACCACTGGACTGGTGGAGTACCGTGCCGGCGGGAACAGCAGAGGCGCAGTTACCAACGTCCCCAAACTGGTGCCCTTACATGAAGCCGCCTCCATACGCACCCATGCCGACCCCTCCCCCACCACCCACTTCCTGATCATGGCTATATTAGCCGTCCAGTAATAGTTGCTAAAATTTGGCAGCGCCAGCCCGCCCTCTCCCCGACTCTGCTCAAGCATTACCTTTCTTACTCGCGGGGTCTTGAGGCTGAGATGATCCCGAAAGGCATTCGATTAAAACAGTTAATCCAAATGGCGTGTTGAATGTACAGAATAGTTTGCTGGAATCATCTAGCTGCATCTGCCAGAAACTTTGTGACCCGACTAATTTTGTTAAGATGCGTGCGTTTGCCACCTCAGACGTTATCTCCTCTCGCTTGGGGGTAGGGTAGTGTTCCCTACGGATGTTCTTGTTTAGATCTTTGGGATCCATTTCTGAGATTCTGAAGGTTTCTTAACGCAAACTAATTAGCTGACCCAGTCAGTTGGTTGCGTGACTCTTGAGATTATTCCTTGATACTGTAATCTATGTAATTCTGCTTTTAGTCTTTCACACAGAGGAGCTGGTACTCTTCTTGGCAGATGTATGATGGGCTTTGCATCCTTCTTGAGCAAAATTTTGTATTGGTATGGTAATGTACCCATACCTTGAAATACGTCAGGGTATTCACTGAGCAGTTGCTGGATTTCTTCTTCCAGTCGTGAAGTCTCTTTTGTGTTCATGAAGATTCTTTGGACAAGTTGCAAGTCCTTGCAGGTTTGAGCACCTAATAGAGAAGATATGTGATCATCAACAATTTCAAAACAAAGTGTTTTCTTGACTTTCGTATGGCACCTTCGAATGGCACGATCCTTGTGAAACAATCTGGTTACCATTGTAGTCTTTTAACTTGGATGCCGCAGGTACTATCTCGTAATCTCCATGGATTGATGCGAGATCTTTGCGAGTCAGCAAATTTGCTGAAGCACCAGTGTCAAGCTTGAATAGTACTGTCGATGTCCGTTCACTGTTGCAGTCAATGTAATTTATTTGCTGAGGAGCCTTTGATGTTGATTGAAGATCCTCCACTGTATCAGTGATGCTGACAAAGAACATATTTTCCAGGGAAAAATAGTTCTCATCATGTGAAAAATTATTTTTTGAATTGTTTTTTTACATTTTATCAATGCTGCAAACATTGATATGTTGTATCTGTGTTATATTATGATATATCGCTGTTGATTTGCATTGAGAAGCAAAATGGTTACGTTTGGAGCACTTTGAGGGCAGCATGGTGGCACAGTGGGTTAGCCCTGCTGTCTCACGTCGCCGAGTTCCCAGGTTCGAATTCCAGCACTGAGTCACTGTCCGTGTGGCGTTTGCACATTCTCCCCATGTTTGTGTGGGTTTCGCCCCCACAACCCAAAAGATGTGCAAGCTAGGTGGGTTGGCCACGCTAAATTGCCCCCCTAATTGGAAAAAAATGAATTGCGTATTCTAAATTTTAAAAAAAATGTCTGGAGCACTTTAAACATCTTTTTCCTTGTGCAAAGCATTTCCCCTTTAAGTGGGCATTGCCACATCGGTAGCATGTCATGACGTTGTCTCTCTGACGCATGATGCTCGTTCGCGCATGCGCATGCTTCTTCTGTTGAGCCTCACATTTCTGAATCAACTGTGCATGTCCCGAGCTGGAGTGTGCATACGCAAGGTAGCTGGCATCCTGAATGTGCTTCTTTGCTGCCTGTGACACCATTTTAACACTCTCAACCTTGTGGTGGGCTTTCGCGCCCTTTTCCCAGTGATAAAACTCCAAATATTGATTTCTGCTTTGCCCATGCTAAATACACTTTTTAATTATGATTTTGAGCATTAGATAATTCTATCTCAATAATGCTTCTCTTAAGCTTTCATCATTTCATCTGTAAACAATTTGATCCCTTATTAAAGAATCACGCAAATCAGCAAAATTATAAGTTTGTGCTAGCAGTTTTATGTCAGTGACAAAGCTTGTGATCGGTTCGCTGTTTTTTTGTAGCCTTTTATGAAATCTGAAACGCTCCAGTATTTCATTTGTCTGCATCTTGCAGTGGTCATCAAACTTCGCGATAATCACACCAAATTTGCTTTTTATCTTTATTTTAATATAAATTTAGAGTACCCAATTCATTTTTCCAATTAAGGGGCAATTGTGCGTGGCCAATCCACCTACCCTGCACATCTTTGGGTTGTGGGGGCAAAACCCACGCAAACACGGGGAGAATGTGCAAACTCCACACGGACAGTGACCCAGAGCCGGGATCAAACCTGGGACCTCGGCGCTGTGAGGCAGCAGCGCTAACCCACTGCGCCACCGTGCTGCCCTAATTTGCTTTTATCTTCGCCTTCTGAGAATATAAATGAATTATATATCTCAATAGCTTGCTGACCTGCCAGTGGCAGTAGCAGTGCTATTCTTCTGGCTTCAGATGCAGTATTTAGATCATGAGCTTCCAAATAGAGTTGGAACTGCTGTTAAAGAGTTTCCAGTTTAAATTTAAATTGCCGGTTGTTTTCAGCTACCGTGAAGCTTGATCGTGGTCCATCGAATCGATTTGTTGTCGAGGATCTGTTTGCTGTGAAGACTTCCACAGTCAAATAGTCGGTACTGGAACTTTCTCTTTTCTTGCTTAATCTGTCTAATAATTGTTCTTAAAGTTTTTACATCCTGGTATCATGTTATATTACTTGGGAGTAATATGTGTTACTCATTTGTTATGCCCAGTTATACTTAACTGTTAGTGTTGCCCTCTAGTGATCATCTGACTGTGCTGACTGCGCCTTAACCAATCATGTATTTACACATACAGAGATCACTACACATATATTTGTATCATCTACAAACTCAGCAACAATGCCCTCAGTTCATTCTCTCAGATCGTAAATGTATATCATGACTAGTTGTGGTTCCAACACTGACCACTGCGGAACACCACTCATCACTGGCTTCCAACCTGAAAAAGATCCTTTGTCCCCACTCTCTGCCTTCTGCCAGTCAACCAATTCTCTATTCGTGCCAGTACCTGGCTCCTAATACCATGGGCTCTTATCTTATTTCTCAGCTTGTCCACCTGAGAGACTGACTTTTGAGTTGTATATGTATGTATGGAGATAATGCATAAGTGGGTCTGTTGTAAAAATGTTAAATGGTTGTCAGTGCATAAATTTTATTTGTTTATTGATAAAATTTGTCACATGTACCAAGGTACAGTGAAAAGCATTATTCTGCTTACAGACCTGACAGATCACTCCATACATATTACAAAAGTACAAAATATAAAAAATAATTACAACTGTAAAAAGGAAAAAGGCACAGAAAGATCAATTTAATGTATAGACAGGCCATTCAAGCATCTACCAGCAGCAGGGAAAAAAATGTTTTAAAATATGTTAAAATGAGTTCTCAAGCTTTTGTATCTTCTGCCCGATGGAAGAAGTTGGAAAAAAGAATAACCAGGATGAGAGAGGTCTTTGATTATGTTGCTCACTTTCCCAAGGGGTCTTTGATTATGTTGCTCACTTTCCCAAGGGGTCTTTGATTATGTTGCTCACTTTCCCAAGGGGTCTTTGATTATGTTGCTCACTTTGCCAAAGCAGCGAAAAATATAGACAGAGTAATAAATAGAAGATGGACTTGCATGATGGACTGAGCAGTGTTCACAACTCTTTGTAATTTCTTATTATCTTGGGCAGAGCAGTTGGCATACCAAGTTGTAATGCAACCAGATAGAAGTAAAGGAGGGGGGCGGGTGTTATGTATGAGTGTATTCATCCTTGCTGGTGAAGTGTCATGTGATCTGTAGTGCTGTCAGCAGGGAGTGCTTTCACAGGTTTCAGTTCTCTGTCTGAGATTCTCTGAACAAAATCCCGAATAAAACTTCTCGTTGTGTTTATAAGAATCCAGAGTGTGGGCACCTCCATGTCTTTTGTCTTTGCAAAAAACTCAAAGATATAACATAATGAACTCTGGGGAATAATGCGGAGTCATTAACATTCATTAATGAAACAATGTCTCCATGCACCATACCTCAAATGATTACCTATCTACTGCCCTTGTCCTGGGTGCAAGCTTCAACCCTAAATGTGTCATTCTTATGATTAAGGATTGCCACCACCACCCCACCCCCCCCCCAAACCCCGCTGCTTGACAAAAATGATGCAAATAAAACTTGCCCCACCCACTCTCGCTTCAACATGAGTTTCTTGTAGTCAGGATATGTTGACCCTCTCCTTAAGAAAGGAGAGAATCTTTTTCCTTTTGCTAGGCTGATCATTGGCCCCTATGTTTCATGAGAAAATTTTAAGATTTGCTGCCACCATTAATTAAGCCTCAGAGAAGAATAAGACCAAACTTTGTGCCACAATCGGGCATGTGGCATTACGCCCCTCATATAACCAATTTTACACCAGAGGGACCAGAGTATCCCCAAACCATTCCTTTCATGGATAGAAGTCCTGTCTGTACCAAAGTAGGATGGAGTCAACAACACAGAAATCCTTCCCAAATAACAAAAAGAAACAAAAAGATCATGATCACAATGGGTCTAAGGGACATTCCTCATCAAGACTAACGACCCATCGGATTAACTCCAAGGTCATACTGTCATTACCATCTGGATATCTTCTTCAGAACAAGGAGAAGGAAAGTAAAACCAGCAGGCAATTAGGAATAAAATGCCCCTCCTGCAGTTCAGATCCATCCATGGTGACCTGTGTGCATCACCACCCACCCTTCAGCAATGGCCCCACTCAGTTCTGACATGATTAAACTTGGCTATCAGAAGAAAAATGACAGATAATAAGCACACACATGGGCGAGATTCTCCGACCCCCCGCCGGGTCGGAGAATCGCTGGGGGCTGGCGTTAATCCCGCCCCCGCCGGTTGCCGAATTCTCCAGCACCGGAGATTCGGCGGGGGCGGGAATCTCGCCGCGCCGGTTGGCGGGGCCCCCCCCGCGATTCTCCAGCCCGGGTGGGCCGAGGTCCCGCTGCTAGGATGCCTGTCCCGCCGGCGTGGATTAAACCACCTCTCTTACTGGCGGGACAAGGCGGCGCGGGCGGGCTCCAGGGTCCTGGGGGGGACACGGGGCAACCTGGCCCCGGGGAGTGCCCTCACGGTGGCCTGGCCCGCGATTGGGGCCCACCGATCCGCGGGCGGGCCTGTGCCATGGGGGCACTCTTTTCCTTCCGCCTTCGCCACGGTCTCACCCATGGCGGAGGCGGAAGAGACTCCCTCCACTGCGCATGCGTGGGAATGCCGTGAGCGGCCGCTAACGCTCCTGCGCATGCGCCGCCCGGAGGTGTCATTTCCGCGCCAGCTGGCGGGGCACCAAAGGCCTTTTCTGGCAGCTGGCGGGGCGGAAATTAGTCCGGTGTGGGCCTAGCCCCTCAAGGTTGGGGCTCGGCCCCCCAAGATGCGGAGGATCCTGCAACTTTGGGGCGGCGCGATGCCCGACTGATTTGCGCCGTTTTTGGCGCCGGTCGGCGGACATCGCACCGATACCGGAGAATTTCACCCCATATCTACCATGACTAAGACAAGATAATATAATAACAATAATATAAATCTCTGGAACACTCCAGAAGAAGCAGAAGACAATCAATCAGTGCACATAAAATAGCAACTCCCTTTAACAGGATACAAGACAATAACATCAGACAACACTATGATAGGAAAAGAGTCTGGATTAGAGCTTGATTTAGTCTGAGTTGCAAACCATCAAACCATTTGCTTGCCCCTCATGGATTGAATGAAAACCAAAGCGATAATCTGATTATTGAACGACTTGACGGATTTGTCAGATACAATTTTCAGGGTCACAGGATAAAGCATAAAATAATTCACTACAATCGCCTTAAGCTGCCTTTGAATATCATCGCCGTCGAGATGTCCTGGAAGAAATGAATCCACACTCCATCATGGAGCCAGGTCCCACCTAGCCAAGCCGTCTCCTGAAATTTCTGGTGCTTTTTAAGATTGCAGAATCGAACGATTAAGGACCGGGGATGAAAACCATCCCTTGGCCTCAAACATAGGATACAATGCACCTTTGAATTTGAAATGCTCAGCCTTCACATCCAGCTTGAGAAAACATGGCAGCCAATCCTTGAAGAACTTAACATGAGTCTTACCTTACCCACATTCCAGCAGACAGATGATTCGTATATTCATTTTCCTTCTTCAGTTCTCTAATTCCTCCGCCGTACCACTCAACCGATTTTCCAAGGATTGAATTCATCTTGTTAAACATGCAGGATTCTCTCCTTCGTATCATCAAACTTCTTAATGGTGCTTTGCAACTTGGCCTCATGAGAACATAGATTTTGGGTCAACACTCAGATAATATCAGCATTCATCATTTTCACCACTTCCATGAGAACGCCGGTGAACGCCCAACTCCTCACCATTTCGGCATTCGCAGCCCATTCGCCCAGCGTCAAGAGACCACCCGAGGATCAGGCCGCCATATTGAAAGGACAGCTCCTCCACCCATGCTGAATCTGGCTGCCGCCTCTTATCAACAAATTTCTTGACTTTTTCCGGCATATTCTTACCAATTCCAATCCCAAAGTCTTTTAGGGACGTAACAGCAAATATTAATTCAAGGATGTTCAAGAGGGCGGGGGTGGGAGGGCTGCCATTCCGCAGGGCGGTAACCCACTTTAGGTATTTGGGGGTGCAGGTGATGCGGGACTGGGGCGGGGGGCTCCGTAGATACAATCTTACTAGATTGATGGCTGCCACGATTTTTGCTTTTATGTCAGAGTCTGCTGATCTTTTTACCGAAGGCCTTTTTTAAGGAGGTGGATAAGTTGATCACCTTGTTTATTTGAGGGGGGGGGGGGAAAGGAGGGAAGATAGCGAGGGTTAGGAAGGTAGTTCTGCAGAGAGGACAGCAGGCAGGGGGTTGGGCCTCTCGAATTTATTATACTATTATTGGGCGGCAAATGCCGAAATTGTCCCAGGTACATACTCTGGGAATCCGGTGGTGGTGGCATCGCTAACGATTTGGAGGCAGTTGAGGCAGCACTTTAAGCTGGGGTGGGGTCAGGGGAGATGCCGATTAGGGGGAACCATAGGTGTGAACCAGGAACGTTGGTCGGGAGGTTTCAGCAATGGGAGGAGAGGGGAGTCAGCGTATTAAAAGACCTATTCCAGGGAGGTCTTTTTGCGAGGCTTGAGGTGTTGGGGGAGAAATATGGACTGGGGCAAGGGTTTAGGAACCTGCAGCTCCGGGACTTTTCTAGGAAGGAGATTCAGAGCTTCCCGATAGCGCCGGCTCCCTCATCGTTGGAAGAGGTTCGACGGCAGGGGGAATGGAGAAGGGGGTGGTGTCGGTGATCAACGGGAGGATTTTGGGAGAGGATAGGGTATCCTTGGAGGGGATTAAAGCCAAGTGGGAGTGTTGCTCGTTTTAGCCTTAGTTTATTTGCTCTAATTCTGTCACCTTTGCTCTTGAGTCGCCAGGTATCTTTATGATACCGCCATGTGGTTCAAGTCCGAGTAATGATTAATAATCCAACACACCGCTTAGCAAGAGTTAAATCAACGCTCATTTATTATATGCAGGAATTAATACTTATACAATAATTCTACTTCTAAACTACTACCTACCACTAACAGGCCAATACTTAACTTTGGAAATGGCCCATCAGGTCAGGGAAATGAATGGCCTTTCGAATGAGTTCTGAGCCTGCGGGATTCAAAAGCTGGTACAGGTCGATAGTCAGGAGTGCCTATCTGGTAGCGATCGTTGGAGTAAAACTTACGTTCTCTTGCAGAAGGGTCTCGAAGGGTGCGGAGAGGAGAAGAAGGGTCGAGTTGAATTTGGCCCCTATTCTTATAGTCCCCAGGGGCTTCCCGCCTCTCGGGGCGGACCTTGTACCTGGTTCCAAGTGATTGGACTTGGTCCCAATCACTTGGTTCGATATTCTCCAATACTGGAGCGATTCCTTGATCGAGGGGTTGTCGTTTACCTTTCTTTGTGTCAGCTCCTGCTGGCACCGAAAGGTCTGGGTCGGCTTTGTGTTGCTAATTTGTAGCAATTGTTCCCGGGGATGGCTGCTTAGTATGCAGATGGCTGGGGTGTTGTGATGTTGATGGCTGCAGGTATCGGTTTGGTCTGGCTTCTCCAGAGGCGAATACACTGTTTTACCTGCAGCTGTCTGTTTGAATCCTGTTGGCTGATTTTCCCATCAGCCTCTTCCATTCGCCATTTTAAATCGGGGTTTGGCCATTCTAATCGGGAGTCAGCCATTTTACATGGCTACAGGAGAAAGAGTGGGGAGAGGTTATGGAAGACGGCCTGTGGTGTGAGGTGCTCGGAGGGTGAACGCCTCAACCTCATGCACGAAGTCGTGTACAGGACACACCTTACGAGGGCAAGGATGAGCCAACTCTTTGATGGAGTAGAGGACGTATCTGAGCGCTGTGGGAGGAGCCCCGCAAACCATGTTCACATGTCTTGGGCCTGCCGAACCTGAAGAGGTATTGGAGGGTGGTTTTTAAGGTCATCTTGGGGGAAGTACATGTGAGCTTGGAGCTCGAGCCCCTAGAAGCAATTTTCAGGGTGTCGGAACGGCCAGGGCTGCAGGTGTGAACAAGGGCAGATGTTTTAGCCTTCGCCTCGCTGATTGCCCGGAGGCGGGTCCTGCTGGGGTGGAGGTCAGCTTCTCGACCCTGTGCCTCGGTTTAGCAGGGGGACCTATTGGAATTTGTGACTCTTGAGCACTTAAAGAATAATACAGCACAGGATCAGGCCCTTCGGCCCTCCAAGCCTGCGCCGACCATGGTACCTGCCTAAACTAGAACCATCTGCACTTACAGAGTCCGCATCCTTCCATCCCCACCCTCTTCATATGTTTGTCTAGATGCCCCTTAAATGCCACTATCGAACCTTCTCCCACCAAACCCCAGGCAGCGCATTCCATATATTTACCACCCTCTGTGTAAAGAAATTACCTCACACATTGTTCTAAACTTTTCCCCACGCACTTTAAACCTATGTCCCCCTGGTACTTATCTCTCCTACCCTAGGAAAGAGCATCTGACTATCCGTCTCTGTCCATGCTTCTCATAATTTTGTAGACCTCTATCTGGTCGTCTCTCAACCTCCGTCTTTCCAGTGAGAACAGACCAAGATTATCTAACCTCTCCTCATAGCTAATCCCCTCCATACCAGGCAACATCCTAGTAACCCGCTTCTGTACCCTCTCAAAAGCATCCACATCCTTCTGGTAGTGTGGCGACCAGAATTGTACACAATATTCGAAATCAAGCCTAACTAAGGTCCTGTACAGCTGCAAAATGACTTGCCAATTTTCATATTCAATGCCCCGACCGATGCAGACCAGCATGCCGCATGCCTTCTTGACGACCTTATCCACACGCGTTGCCATTTTCAATGATCGGTGGACATGCAAGCCCAGATCTTTCTGCCTGTCAGTACTCGCAAGAGTCCAACCATTTATTGTGTAATTCCTGTGTGCACTGGAACTTCCAAGGTGCATTACCTCACACTTGTCCATCTGCCATTCATCCAACAGTTTATATCCTGCTGTATCCTCTGACAATCCTCTTCACTATCCGCAACTCCACGTCGGCCATGGCAGAGGCTGACGGTCGGCGTGTAGGAAAAGAGTGCCCCCACGGCACAGGCCTGCCTGCGGATCGGTGGGCCCTGATCGCGGGCCAGGCCACCGTGGGGGCACCCCCTGGGGCCTGATCGCCCCGCGCACCCCCACGGCCCCGTAGCCCGCCCACGCCTGCCAGGTCTCGCCAGTAAGGGACCTAGTTCAATTTACACCGGCGGGACTGGCATAGAACCAGCGGGACTTTAGCCCATCGCGAGCCGGAGAATCGCCGGGGGGGGGGGGGCTCGCCGACCGCGCGGCGTGATTCCCGCCCCCGGCGATTCTCCGACCCGGAGGGGCTCGTAGAATCCCGCCCAGGATGCCAAGCCTTTAACATAATCCAAATGATTAGAGCAGCTGTGTTTCATTACGTGTATGTGTTGGCTAGTGAACTCAAAACAATCAGCAGATAATTTGGTCAATATGGACAGCAAACTCTGGAAGAACAGCACTCTCACCCAAAACGAGATAAGGATAATGGGCGCGATTCTCCCAAAGGGAGACAAAGTCCCGACGCCGGAGTGAAAACCGGTGTGTTTCACTCCGGCGTCGGAGCCCGCACCCAGCCCCCTATTCTCCCGCCCCCGGGGGGCGAGGAGCGGAGTCGCGTATTTTACACGCGCTGGGCCTAGCTGCCGCGTAAAAAGCGGCGCCACGTAAATGATGCAGCTGGCGTTGCATAAATGAAGTCACCCGCGCATGCGCGGTTGCCGTCCTCCCCGAGGCCGCCCCGCAAGAAGATGGCGGATGGATCTTGTGGGGCGGCGGTGGAAAGGAGGTCCTCCTTTAGAGAGGTCGGCCCGCCGATCGGTAGGCCCTGATCGTAGGCCAGACCCCATCGGAGGCTCCCCCCGGTGAAGGAACTCCCCTCCACCCCCACAGGCCGCACCCCCCCAGCATTCCTACACAATTCCCGCCGGCAGCGACCAGGTGTGAATGGCACCGGCTGGAACCTGTCGTGTCGGAGCGGCTGCTCGGCCCATCCGGGCTGGAGAATAGCGGGGGTACCGAAGAATCGCCGTTGTGAGTGTCTCGGGCGATTCTCTGGCTGGCACAGCGCAGAACCCGCCGGGGCCATTCTCGCCAGTTGGGAGAATGGTGGGACGGATTCGGACCGGCGTCCCACGACATAATGGCGCGGCCGGCGATTCTCCCAACCGGCGCGGCCTCGGAGAATCACGCCCAATGTTCCTAAGAGAAGTTTTCAGTTTATTTCTTTAATTAAGCAAAACAGTTTAAAAACATGGATTACTGCGACATTTGTTAAAGAAATAAAGATGTATTTTATTCAATTATGGGGTGTGGGCATAGCTGGCTGGGCCTGCATTTAACCTCCATCCCTGAGGGCAATTAAGAGACAACCACATTGCTGTAGTTCTGGAGTCACACCTAGGTCAGACCAGGTAAGGATGATAGATTTCCTTCCCCAAAGGTCATTAATGAACCAGATGGGTTTTTCAGACAATCGACAATGGTCACCATGAGACTTTCAGTTCCGGGGCTAGATTCTCCATTCAACGTCATTCCGATTGGGATTCCCGATCAGGCTGAGAATGAATAGTTGAGGGAATAGTAGGGAGCCAAACGCTTTGTGATGCACTGATCCCACGGGCGAGATTCTCCGACCCCCCGCCGGTTCGGAGAATAGCCGGGGGCTGGCGTGAATCCCGCCCCCGCCGGTTGCCGAATTCTCCGGCACCGGAGATTCGGCGGGGTCGGGAATCGCACCGCGTCGGTTGGTGCCCCCCCCCCCCCCCCCCAGCGATTCTCCGGCCGAAGTTCCGCTGCTCAAATGCCTGTCCCGCCGGCGTGGATTGAACCACCTACCTTACCGGCGGGACAAGGCGGCGCGGGCGGGCTCCGGGGTCCTGGGGGGGCGGGGGCGGGGCGATCTGGCCCCGGGGGGTGCCCCCACGGTGGCCTGGCCCGCGATCGGGGCCCACCGATCCGTGGGCGGGCCTGTGCCATGGGGGCACTCTTTTCCTTCCGCCTTCGCCACGGTCTCCACCATGGCGGAGGCGGAAGAGACTCCCTCCACTGCGCATGCGCGGGAATGGCGTGAGCGGCCGCTAACGCTCCCGCGCATGCGTTGCCTGGAGATGTCATTTCCGCGCCAGCTGGCGGGGCACAAAGGCCTTTCCCGCCAGCTGGCGGGGCGGAAATCAGTCGGACGCGGGCCTAGCCCCTCAAGGTTGGGGCTCGGCCCCCCAAGATGCGGAGGATTCCACACCTTTGGGACGGCGCGATGCCTGACTGATTTGCGCCGTTTTGGGCGCCGGTCGGCGGACATCGCGCCGATACCGGAGAATTTCGCCCCACGTTGCTGGCCTCAGCGCACTGCCCATCCCACGCCAGCAGGAAATTGCGAAGCAAGCATTTAAATAGATGTTAATGTCATTAATGGGCATGAAGCCCGAGGCTCCACACCCACCCACCTCTCACAGTTATGCTCCGACCCTCACAGTGGGAAATCAACCAGGCGGGCTTTGGTGAAAGTTTGCCCAAGTGTGGCCCTGACACAATGGACAGCGAGGTGGGTCAATGGGGTCAGAGTATAACTGAAGTTCATTGGAAGGCACCCCTCTCCCTACAATGCAAATCCTGCCCCTCCCGTTGATAACAGGTCACCTCCCCACAACTTGCACATCTGAGGGTGACCTGACCCGCCACCTGACAAGCCCACCAACTCCCCCATCAGACGCTCCTATCAGGCCCCCTATGAGATCTTCCATTAGACCCCCATCAGCTACCCGCATCTGTCAACCAACAGAGACCACCATCAGACCTTCCCATCAGACTGCTATCAGTGACCCCCATCAGAGATCCTCCCAGTCAGAATCCCTAATACAGACGCCCACCAGTCACCCCTGCCTAAAAGCTGAAGAGCAGTCGAGGCAGTGTCGTGAATATTCTCTGCATTTCACTTACTCCTTCACTTACATCTGCCGTCTCAGATAAAAGTATTTAAAGCAGCAGCTGTTACAAGTGTTAGAGGCTTCTCAAAGTCCAAGTACACTTCAAAGGGCCTGAAAAGCCTTCACAGCCTTTAAAATGTAAATCCTCCATTCAATTTCACATAAGACATTGCATTAGCCAGCGATTGACAACTTTATTACTCCATTGCAGGCAGCTTAGGGCGGCACAGTAGCACAGTGATTAGCACAGTTGCTTCACAGCTCCAGGGTCCCAAGTTCAATTCCTAGCTTGGGTCACTGTCTGCACGTTTTCCCTGTGTGTGCTTGGTTTCCTCTGGGTGTTCCGGTTTCTTCCCTCAGTCCAAGGATGTGCAAGTTAGATGGATTGCCCATAGTGTCCATAAAGGTGGGGTGGGGTTACAGGGCTGCGGGGATAGAGTGGACGTGTAGGCTTGGGTAGGGTGTTCTTTCCAAAGGCCGGTGCAGACCCGATGGGTCGAGTGGCCTCCTTCTGCACTGTAAATTCTATGATTCTATGAAAAGTGAATGACTGCGGATGCTTGAATCTGAAGCGAAAACAGAAAATGCTGGACAATCTCAGTAGCTCGAAAAGCTCTGTGGAGAGAGAAAATGGAGCTAACGCTTTGAGTCAAGATGAATCTGTCAAAGCGAGAGAGAACAGGAAATGGGATGAAATTTATACTGTCGTGGGAGGGGAGGCAGGATGAGTGGCAGTGTGCAGCAGTAAGGGCTAAATGTAGGACCAGCGATAGGTGGAGGCTGGGGAGAGATTAACAAGATGTTGTGGACAAAAGACAAGGGGAATGTGAATGGTGGTGATAATGACTAAGAATTGGGCTGATAGTCACACATTAAGAGATAAAAACGTGTTAACGGCAGAACAGTGGGAAGCAGTGTGTTAAAGGCTAACTGTGAACTCTCTCCTTCACCTTCACTTCATTGTTATTCCTAAGAATTTATTTTCATCGATTGATCTGTTTTTCCCTCACCACTATTTCCACACCCCACCCCATCCCATGAGGGCCATTTGTTCCCTGTTCCAAGTCCAGTGACAATATCACTATGCCAACTAACTAACTAATTGAATAATTTAAATATTATATTCATTTGCAATCTTTGCAAAAAACCCTGGGAAAGTATTCCTGCTGTTTTTTTGGAACAGCAACCTCATAAAGTGTGAGCAGAAAGGTGCAGTATAAAAATGATCAGGCAGAGCAAGGGTTAATGTGTGACTGGAAAGTACCATGGCCACAGTGTGATGCAATGGGTCACATAAGAACATAAGAACATAAGAACTAGGAGCAGGAGTAGGCCATCTGGCGCCTCGAGCCTGCTCCACCATTCAATGAGATCATGGCTGATCTTTTGTGGACTCAGCTCCACTTTCCGGCCCGAATACCATAACCCTTAATCCCTTTATTCTACAAAAAACTATCTATCTTTATCTTAAAAACATTTAATGAAGGAGCCTCAACTGCTTCACTGGGCAAGGAATTCCATAGATTCACAACCCTTTGGGTGAAGAAGTTCCTCCTAAACTCAGCCCTAAATCTACTTCCCCTTATTTTGAGGCTATGCCCCCTAGTTCTGCTTTCACCCGCCAGTGGAAACAACCTGTCCACATCTATCCTATCTATCCCCTTCATAATTTTATATGTTTCTATAAGATTCCCCCCTCATCCTTCTAAATTCCAATGAGTACAGTCCCAGTCTACTCAACCTCTCCTCGTAATCCAATCCCTTCAGCTCTGGGATTAACCTAGTGAATCTCCTCTGCACACCCTCCAGTGCCAGTACGTCCTTTCTCAAATAAGGAGACCAAAACTGAACACAATACTCCAGGTGTGGCCTCACCAACACCTTATACAATTGCAGCATAACCTCCCTAGTCTTAAACTCCATCCCTCTAGCAATGAAGGACAAAATTCCATTTGCCTTCTTAATCACCTGTTGCACCTGTAAACCAACTTTTTGTGACTCATGCACTAGCACACCCAGGTCTCTCTGCAAGCAGCATGTTTTAATATTTTATCATTTAAATAAAAATCTCTTTTGCTGTTATTCCTACCAAAATGGATAATCTCACATTTGTCAACATTGTATTCCATCTGCCAGACCCTAGCTCAGTCACTTAGCCTACCCAAATCCCTCTGCAGACTTCCAGTATCCTCTGCACTTTTTGCTTTACCACTCATCTTAGTGTCATCTACAAACTTAGACACATTGCCCTTGGTCCCCAACTCCAAATCATCTATGTAAATTGTGAACAATTGTGGGCCCAACACTGATCCCTGAGGGACACCACTAGCTACTGATTGCCAACCAGAGATACACCCATTAATCCCCACTCTTTGCTTTCTATTAATTAACCAATCCTCTATCCATGCTATTACTTTTCCCTTAATGCCATGCATCTTTATCTTATGCAGCAACCTTTTGTGTGGCACCTTGTCAAAGGCTTTCTGGAAATCCAGATATACCACATCCATTAGCTCCCCGTTATCTACGCACTGGTAATGTCCTCAAATAATTCCACTGAATTAGTTTGGCACGACCTGCCCTTTATGAACCCATGCTGCGTCTGCCCAATGGGACAATTTCCATCCAGATGCCTCACTATTTCTTCCTTGATGATAGATTCCAGCATCTTCCCTACTACCGAAGCTAAGCTCACTGGCCTATAATTACCCGCTTTCTGCCGACCTCCTTTTTTAAACAGTGGTGTCACGTTTGCTAATTTCCAATCCGCCGGGACCACCCCAGAGTCTAGTGAATTTTGGTAAATTATCACTAGTGCATTTGCAATTCCCTAGCCATCTCTTTTAGCACTCTGCGATGCATTCCATCAGGGCCAGGAAACTTGTCTACCTTTTGCTCCATTAGCTTGCCCATCACTACTTCCTTAGTGATAACAATCCTCTCAAGGTCCTCACCTGTCATAGCCTCATTTCCATCAGTCACTGGCATGTTATTTGTGTCTTCCACTGTGAAGACCAATCCAAAAAACATGTTCAGTTCCTCAGCCATTTCCTCATCCCCCATTATTAAATCTCCCTTCTCATCCTCTAAAGGACCAATATTTACCTTAGCCACTCTTTTTTGTTTTATGTATTTGTAGAAACTTTTACTATCTGTTTTTATATTCTGAGCAAGTTTACTCTCATCATCTATCTTTCTCTTCTTTATAGCTTTTTTAGTAGCTTTCTGTTTCCCAGTCCTCTAGTCTCCCACTGATCTTTGCTACTTTGTATGCTTTTCCCTTCAATTTGATACTCTCCCTTATTTCCTTAGATATCCACGGTCGATTTTCCCTCCTTCTACCGTCCTTTCTTTTTGTTGGTATAAACCTTTGCTGAGCACTATGAAAAATCGCTTGGAAGGTTCTCCACTGTTCCTCAACTGTTTCACCATAAAGTCTTTGCTCCCAGTCTACCTTAGCTAGTTCTTCTCTCATCCCATTGTAATCTCCTTTGTTTAAGCACAAAACACTAGTGTTTGATATTACCTTCTCACCCTCCATCTGTATTTTAAATTCCACCATATTGTGATCGCTCCTTCCGAGAGGATCCCAAATTATGAGATCCTGAATCAATCCTGTCTCATTACACAGGACCAGATCGAGGACCTCTTGTTCCCTCGTAGGTTCCATTACATACAGTTCTAGGAAACTATCGTGGATACATTCTATAAACTCCTCCTCAAGGCTGCCTTGACCGAACTGGTTAAACCAATCGACATGTAGATTAAAATCCCCCATGATAACTGCTGTACCATTTCTACATGCATAGGTTATTTCTTTGTTTATTGCCTGCCCCACCATAATGTTTCTATTTGGTGGCCTATAGACTACTCCTATCAGTGACTCTTTCGCCTTACTATTCCTGATTTCCACCCAAATGGATTCAACCTTATCCTCCATAGCACCAATGTCATCCCTTACTATTGCCCGGATGTCATCCTTAATTAACAGAGCTACACCACCTCCCTTACCATCCACTCTGTCCTTCCGAATAGTTTGATACCCTCGGATATTTAACTCCCAGTGGTGACCATCCTTTAACCATGTTTCAGTAATGGCCACTAAATCATAGTCATTCACGATGATTCGCGCCATCAACTCATTTACCTTATTCTGAATACTACGGGCATTCAGGTAAAGTACATTTACGTTGTTTTTTTTAACTCTGTTCTGAATCTTAACACCTCGATCAGTAACCTCTCCTAAATTATATTTCCTCTTAACTTTTCTCCTAATTTTCCTTGTTGTTGAACCCATATCTTCATGTAACAACCTGCCGCATCGCTTACCATTAATGTTTTTACTTCCAGTTTTATTCCTTTTAGTATTCCTGGTCCTATTCACTGAGCTCCCCTCAGTCAGTGTACCTTGTACTGTCGCCCTTTTTGATTTTTGACTATGGCTTCTCTGCCTTACACTTTCTCCCTTACTGCCTTTTGTTTCTGTCCCTGTTTTACTACCTTCCAACTTCCTGCATCGGTTCCCATCCCCCTGCCACATTAGTTTAAATTCTCCCCAACAGCTCTAGCAAACCCCCCCCTAGGACATCGGTTCCAGTCCTGCCCAGGTGCAAACCGTCCAGTTTATACTGGTCCCACCTCCCCCAGAACAGGTTCCAATGCCCCATGAATTTGAATCCCTCCCTCTTGCACCATCTCTCGAGCCACGCATTCATCCTATCTATCCTGCCATTCCTACACTTATTAGCTCGTGGCACTGGTAGCAATCCTGAGATTACTACCTATGAGGTCCTACTTTTTAGTTTATCTCCGAACTCCCTGAATTCAGCTTGTCGGACCTCGTCCCATTTTTTACCTATATCGTTGGTGCCTATGTGCACCACGACTGCTGGCTGATCACCGCCCCCCCCCCACAATGTCCTGAAGCCGCTCCAAGACATCCTTGACCCTTGCACCAGGGAGGCAACATACCATCCTGGAGTCTCGATTGCGTCCGCAGAACCGCCTGTCTGTTCCCCTTACGATTGAGTTCTCTATCACTATAGCCCTGCCAGTCTTCTTCCTGCCCAGCTGCGCAGCAGAGCCAGCCACGGTGCCATGAACCTGGCTGCTGCTGCTTTCCCCTGGTGAGCCAACTCCCTCAACAGTATCCAAAGCGGTATATCTGTTTTGCAGGGAGATGACCGCAGGGGACACCTGCACTGCCTTCCTACACTTGCTCTGTCTTTTGGTCGCCCATTTTCTATCTCCCTCAGTACCTTTCACCTGCGGTGTGACCAGCTCGCCAAACGTGCTATCCACGACGTCCTCAGCATCATGGATGCTCCAAAGTGAGTCCATCCGCAGCTCCAGAGCCATCAAGCGGTCTAACAGGAGCTGCAACTGGACACACTTCTTGCACGTGAAGGAGCCAGGGACAGTGGACGTGTCCCTGAGCTCCCACATTGCACACGAGGAGCATGACACGGGTCTGAGATCTCCTGCCATATCTTAAACCTTCGGTTAACTTCAACAACTACTATTTCCCCCCCACAAAAAACGAAGAAAAAATAAATAAATATACCAATGAAAAGAAAAAGGAAACAGAAACAACTACTTACCAGCCACTTACCAGGGATAAAAAGCACCTCCTCCTCACCAAGCTTTGAATTCCCACCTAGATTCAAATTCCCAAACTCACTCTTTGCTGTCTCACTCTGGCTGTGTCTTCTCTGGCTCACTGGGAGAACTCACTGGGAGTGAGTTTACAAGTTGCTCTTTTTAAATTGGCCTGAGTTGACTCCTTTCCCCCACCTGCTTTTAGATCAAGAAATGACCTGAAAAAATTATTAATATCACATGGGCAAGTTTGTGGAAATAAGTTGGGAAGTACTAAAATGGTTATAAATGATGTAAATGTGGGACATGCTGTTCCAATTAAACAACATCCATAAAGACTTAACCCCATATAATTGATACAGAATCAAAACAAAATTGAAAGTATGCTTAAATATGGTATAACGTAAGTGGGTTCCATTGAGTGGAGCTCACCCATAGTGATGGTACCAAAACCGGACAGTACCCAACGATTGTGTGTGGACCATAGAAAGGTTAATGAAACTACAAAAACAGACTCTTATCCTATCCCACAGCTGGAGGTCTGCATTGAGAACGTGGGACAATCAGCTTTTATCTCCAAACTGGATTTACTCAAAGGTTACTTTTCATCCGCCTGCATATGTAAAGGTCTCCATGTTCTGATTAAAACATAATTTTTAAGGTAATAACATTCTGGTATTCACTCAGGTTCCTCTTCCATGTATGCTTTCTGATACATTCATTTTATTCCTATATCTTTCTGTTCTAACTGCATCAATTTTCCTGAAGTAAAAATATCCGCCTCATCCTCCACCTGTTCTCGTTCTTTTCCAACCATCTGATCAAAAATCGTTTCTGATAATTGAAGTTCAAGTTTATCTTCACACTTTGATTTCTCCTCTTGTTTTAACCAGTGACTTTGCGAACTTGTTACCTCACAATCAGGAAAAAATCCAGGATATTCATCCTTCAACACTTCAGTTGTCTGAATTTCCACTGGCTTATGAACCACAGTAGGCATCACTCGCACCTGCGATCCAGCTATATCATTACCCAAGATAAACTGTATTCCTGGACAAGATAGTTTCGCTATTACTCCTATTCCCATTTCACCACACTTCACTAGACTCACCAGCCTCACCTTACATAACGGAACACTACTCTTCTCACCCTGAATTCCAGTTATCACCACTTTTTCTGGCAATATTCCTCCCAAACTATATAACTCCTCATCTCTTAAAATTTTACTTCTTTACCTACTCCTCCTGCACATGAGTAAACTTTACCTACACAAGTAAATTCTTTAAAGAGATTTGGTACCTTCTTATCACTCACCTCTTGATCCGGCTGTACATTCTTTTGCACCTCCTTCGCTTTAATTGGGCTTTCCTTTACTACTTTAACAAACCCCACTGGCTTATCCTGTTTTACCACATGAGCCTTCTCAGTGCTTTTCTTAAACCTCCAATACTGCGACTTTATATGGCCTAGTTTAGTACAGTAAAAACATCAGAAACTTTTAATTTCTCTTCCATCCCCCTAGATTTCTTTTTAAATCTCAGGTACACTATCCTTATTATCTCCCATTACATCTCCTTTACCTTTAACCACTTGAGTATTTTCTTTTCCCCAGTTTCTATCCCTCACAGGCTGAAACTGATGTCGGAAACAAAACTTTGATTAATTAACTAATTCATAATCGTCTGCTGCTAACCTCGCAGTTTTAACCCTCTGCTCTTCCACATGAGTTCTCACTACATCAGGAATTGAATTTTTAAATGCCTCTAAAATTATTGTTTCTCTTAGAGCTTCATACGTTTGGTCTATTTTCAAAGCCCTTAGCCACCTATCAAAATTACTCTGTTTGATCCTTTCAAACACGATGTATGTTTGACCAGGTTCTTTCCTTAAATTTCTAATCCTTTGTCTGTAGGTTTCAGGCACTAGTTCATATGCACCTAAAATTGATTTTTTTCACCTCCTCATACATCCCAGATACCTCCTCTGATAGTGATGCAAACACTTCATTAGCTCTACCTACCAACTTTGTTTGAATCAGTAATACCCACATGTCCTGTGGGCATTTCATTTGTTTAGTCACCTTCTCAAATGAAATGAAGAAGGCTTCTACATCCTTCTCATCAAACCTTAGCAATGTGTGGACATATTTAAATAGACCCCACCAAGCCTTTGATTATGAAGCTCCTGCTCTGTCTCACTATCCTCATCACTATTCTCCGACTGTACATTTCCCTTTACCTCTGTCAATTTTATCTGACATTCACTTTTTATGGCCCATTTCCAAAGTTCAAAGTCTCTCTCTTCTTTTTCCTCTCTGTCCTCTTCTTTTTCCAGTGCAGACTGTATGGGCTGAATGGCCTCTTTCTGCACTGTAAATTCTATGATTCTGTGATCTGTATCTTAAGCAGTTTCATTTCTTGTGCATTTGTTCCTCTCTTTCTCTTGCTTTCTGCCCTGCTAGGGCTATTCTTTCCTTTTCCCTTTCCTCTTTCTCCTTTTCTCTCATTTCAAATTCAAGTTGCTTTAATCCTTTTTCATGTTCAAGCTGCTTTATCTGTAATTGAATTCTTTCCATTTCCAATGATTCTGACTGGGTCTCAGGCAATTTTAAATGCTCAGCTACCACCGCAATTACCTCTCCTTTCTATACACTGACAGGTAATGTTAACTAATGTTTTTGCAAATTCTAAAAGTCTTGTTTTAGTCTCCATTTGTAAGGTACTGCGCGTGACCTTCTCCATCCACAAAAACTTCTGAGCCTCTGAAAGAGCCATTGTCCTCAACAAACTCCCGATTTAAACTTGAATACAACACCTGAAAAGCAAACACAAATATGCTCACTGTCTGTAAGTTCACTAAGCCAACTCAATCACAAAAGATAGACTTTTATCCCACGAGCCTCCAAATATGGGCCAGGGTTCAGAAACTCCAAAGTGTATTACTAAGTTCACCTGACCAACAACCTTTATGTTGAATTGGTCCTGAGTTGGGCGAAGCAGAAGTGGGAGGTGCAGTGGGCTGGAACTGGTATATGTATTTACCAGGACTCAACTGTGGAGCTGACGAGGAGGCAGGCGGCCTTCGGCTGTGTGAAGACAGCACTGTATCAGTGGGGTGTACGCAGCTAAATTGAGGGTGACCTACAACTCCAGAGACTTTTATTTCGAGAAGGTGGAAGTGGCGGAGGTGTTTGTGAAGGCAGAGTGATTGGGGCAGAACTGAGGGATGGGACTGAGGACTGCTCTTAGTCCGAAGGGACGGGAGTTGGAAGAGTGTATATAGTTGCATTTTTTACTTCATGCTGTTACATAGGTTAAATGCGGTAGTATTGTTGTTTTCATAGAATCATAGCATTTACAGTACAGAAGGAGACCAGTCAGCCCATCAAGTCTGCACCGGCCTTTGCCAAGAGCACCCTTCTTAAGCACACACCTCCATCCCATCCCCGTAACCCAGTAACCCCACCTACCCTTTTTTTGTGGACACTAAGGGGCAATTTAACATGGCCAGTCCACCTAACATGCCCATCTTTGGACAGTGGGAGGAAACCGGAGCACCCGATTTTGGTGTCGGTGACCGGAAAATCCAGCCCAGTGTGTCTCTGTAATCAGATAATCTATTATCGTACGTGCCAGAGCCGAGTGGGTCAATGGGAGGTACACTGGAGCTTCTCCGAAGGTTTGGGTCCTTTTTGGGGTATAGATTAAACCAGGAAAAAGTGAATACTCTGTGGTGTCCCAGCAGGGGTGCAGGCGGTTGTGGGAGGGCGGCCATTCCGTAGGGCAGTAATTCACTTTAGGAGTGCAGGTGGCACAGGACTGGGAGGGGGGGGGGGGGGTGTGGTCCACCGATACAATCTTACTAGCTTGGTGGGGAGGGTGAAGGTCGGGTATAGGGTGCAGCTCACGAGGGCGAGAATCAGCCGACTCTCTGATGGGGTGGAGGATGTATGTGAACGCTGTGGTAGGAGCCCTGGAAACCATGTTCATATGTTTTGGTCCTGCCCGAAACTGGTGGGATATTGGAGGAAGGTTTTTAAGGTCATCACGGGGGTAGCCCCTAGAAGCCATTTTCGGGTGTCAGACAGGCCAGGGCTGCAGGCAGGTGCAGGGGCAGATGTTTTAGCCTTCTCCTCGCTGATTGCCTGGGGGGTCCTGCTCGGGTGGAGGTCAGCTTCTCCGCCCTGTGCCTCAGTTTGGCGGGGGGGAGACGTACTAGAATTTGTGACTCTCGAGAAGGTGAAGTTTGAGCTGAGGGGGAGGATGGAAGGATTCTACAATTCATGGGGATTGTTTAGCATGCACTTTCAAAATTGGTTGCCATTGAACATTTGCGGTGGGAGCGGTTTTGGTGGCATTGAGCACATTGTTTACAGGATGTTTGTTCATTTTCTTTTGCTTTCTACTTGGAATGTACGGGGGATGTTTGGGTTTGTATATTGAAGGGTATGCTGTTTGGGGGATTGGGACTTGATTTGTTGTTGTTGATTTTGTCTCGTGTATTTGATGAAAATGTGGAAAATTAGGAGAATAAAAAGATTATATAAAAAATGCATTGTCTAAGCTAAAAAACAGGGGCGAAATTATTTCCGTAATCGGCGCGATGTCCGCCGACCGGCGCCAAAAACGGCGCAAATCAGTTCGGCATCGCGCCGCCCCAAAGGTGCGGAATCCTCCAAATCATGAGCGGCCGAGCCCTAGCCTTGAGGGACTAGGCCCGCGCCGGACTGATTTCCGCCCCGCCAGCTGGCAGGAAAGGCCTTTGGTGCCCCGCCAGCTGGCGCGGAAATGACATTGCCGGGCGGCGCATACACGGGAGCGTTAGCGGCCGCTCACGTCATCCCCGCGCATGCGCAGTGGAGGGGGTCTCTTCTGCCTCCACCATGGTGGAGACCATGGCGAAGGCGGAAGGAAAAGAGTGCCCCCACGGCACAGGCCCGCCCGTGGATCGGTGGGCCCCGATCGCGGGCCAGGCCACCGTGGGGGCACCCCCCCGGGGCCAGATCGCCCTGCGCCCCCCCCAGGACCCCGGAGCCCGCCCGCGCCGCCTTGTCCTGCCTGTAAGAGAGGTGGTTTAATCCACGCCGGCGGGACAGGCATTCTAGCAGCGGGACCTCGGCCCATCCGGGCCGGAGAATTCCCGTCCCCGCCGAATCTCCAGTGCCGGAGAATTCGGCAACCGACGGGGCCGGGATTCACGCCGGCCCCCGGCGATTCTTCGGCCCGGCGGGGGGTCAGAGAATCCCGCCACTGGTATCATACCCAAGCAGTTTGCTTAATGATACCCTACAGAGCCGATTAGTGTAAAGAATTGCGTCCATAATCGCCATGGGAGCCAGCCAAGAATAAGAAGAAAAAACAAAATGGCTATTGTGGAGGTATCTTGAAACAATAAAATTAAAGACACATTCACCTGTTATGAAAAGTGGCCATAGAAAGTAAATTAAAACAGACCAATTTGAACTCTCACAAGGTCCAAACCAAGCCCAAAAGTAGACATCTTGGAGAAGTGTTTTTTAGACTCCAGGAGTATATCAGGATTAAGGAAGTAATCAGAAAAAGTACAAGCTAATGCATTTTCATATTTGTTTGGTGTATTTGCAGATGAAGTAATCCTAAAGTATGATGAGAAAAATCCTCAACCACATCTGATGAGATATTGAAAGCCTTTGACAAATATTTTTAAATCCTTAAAAGGTCCAGAATACACTCAATAAAGCACCAAAGGGGCAACAAGACCACAGAGCAATGGAAACAGTTGACAGGCCACAGCTGGAGCAGTGTTTGCAATTCTGGAATCCACATTATAGGACGGATGTGATAGCACTGGAAATGGTGCAGAGGCGATTTACCAGGATGCTGACTGGGCTGCAGAGTTTTAGTAATGAAGAGAGAGTTGATAGACAAGGGGCAAAATTCTCCAGTACAGGCGCGATGTCCGCTGACTGCCGCCCAAAACGGCGCAAATCGGTCGGGCATCGCGCCGCCCCAAAGGTGCGGATTGCTCCGCATCTTGGGGGGCCGAGTCCCAACCTTAAGGGGCTAGGCCCGCGCCGGATCAATTTCCGCCCCGCCAGCTGGCGGAAAAGGCCTCTGGTGCCCCGCCAGCTGGCGCGGAAATGACATCTCCCGGTGGCGCATGCGCGGGAGCGTTAGCGGCTACTGACGGCATCCCCGCGCATGCGCAGTGGGGGGGGTCTCTTCCGCCTCCGCCATGGTGGAGACCGTGGCGAAGGCGGAAGTGAAAGAGTGCCCCCACGGCACAGGCCCGCCCACGGATTGGTGGGCCCTGATCACGGTTCAGGACACCGTGGGGGCACCCCCCGGGGCCAGATCGCCCCGCGCGCCCCCCCCAGGACTCTGGAGCCCGACCACGCCGCTTTGTCCCGCCGGTAAGGTAGGTGGTTTAATCTACGCCGGCGGGACAGACATTTTAGCGGCGGGACTTCGGCCCATCCAGGCTGGAGAATCGCGGAGGTGGGGCCCGCCAACTGGCGCGGCGCGATTCCCGCCCCCGCCGAATATCCGGTGCCGGAGAATTCGGCAACCGGCGGGGGCGGGATTCACGCCAGCCCCCGGCGATTCTCCGACCCGGCGGGGGGTCGGAGAATCTCGCCCCTGGTTTATTTTCCTTGGAGCACAGGAGACAGGGGGGACAGTATTGAGATGTATAAAATTATGGAAGAAACAGAAGAAACTTTTCTCCTTGGTGAATGGATGAATGGCCAGGGGGCATAGATTTACGGTAACGGGCAGGAGCTTTAGAGGGGATAGATCATAGAATTTACTGTGCAGAAGGAAAGGAGGCCTTCGGTCCATCAAGACTGCACCAGTCCTTGGAAAAAGTACCCCACTTAAGCCCACACCTCCACCCCATCTAACCCTTTTTTTGGGGACACTAAGGGCAATTTAGCATGGCCAATCCACCTGACCTGCACATCTTTGAACTGTGGGAGAAACTGGAGCACCCGGAGGAAATCCACGCAGACAAGGTGAGAACATGCAGACTCCGCACAGTCAGTAACCTAAGCTGGGAATAGGAACTGGGACCCTGGAAGTGTAAAGCAACTGTGCTACCATGCTGCCCGATGATATGAGGAAAATCTATTTTCACCCAGAGGGAGGTGGGAGTCTGGAGTTCACTGCCAGAAATTGTGTGGAGGCAGAGACACTCATAACTTTAAAGAAATTAGATGTGCACTTGCAATGCCAAGACATACAAGGCTATGGGTCAAATGCTGGGTAATGGGATGAGAATACATTGGTCACTGTCTTTGACACGATGGGCCGAAGGGCCTTTTCTGTGCTGTAGTCCTCTATGGCTCGATTACTCCATGACCCCAGAGTAAGGCAATAACTGACCCCAGGCAGAGATTTATTTTATTCATTTACAGGATGTGGGCACCACTGCTCATTTATTGCCCATCCCTAGTTGCCCTTCAGAAGGTGGTGGTGAGTTTCCTTCCTGAACCGCTGCAGTCCTTGAGGTGCTGGTACACCTACTGTGCTGTTAGGGAGGAAGTTCCAGGATTTTGCCCCAGCGACAGTGAAGGAGCAAAGATATATTTTCAACTCAGGGTGGCGAGTGACTTGCTGGGGAACCTCCAGGTGCTGGGATTCCCAATTATCTGCTGCTCTTGTCCTTCTAGATGGTAATGGTCATGGGTTTGGTAGGTGCTGTTTAAGAAACCTTGATGAATTACTGCAGTGCATCTTGTAGATGGTACACACGGCTGCCACCATTCATCAGTGGCAGCCGTGTTTTGAATGTTTGTTAAAGGGGGAGGAATTAAACGGGCTGCTTTGTTCTGACTATTTATATGGCTAGTCCAGTTCCATTTCTAGTAACTGGGGTGCGATTCTCCGACCCCCCACCGGGTCGGAGAATCGCCGGGGGCCGGCGTGAATCCCGCCCCCACTGTGTTGCGAATTCTCCGCCACCAGAGATTCGGCGGGGGCGGGAATCGCGCCGTGCCGGTCGGCAGGAATCCACCGGCGATTCTCCGGTCCGCGATGGGCCGAAGTCCCACCGCTGTCAACCCACACCAGCCGGCGTGGATTGAACCACCTTTGGGACGGCGGGACACGGCGGCGGGGGCGGGATCCGGGGTCTTGGGGGGGGTGCGGGGCGATCTAGCCCCGGGGGGTGCCCCCACGGTGGCCTGCCCCGCGATCGGGGCCCACCGATCCGCGGGCGGGCCTGTGCCGTGAGGGCACTCTTTTCCTTCCGCCTTCGCCATGGTCTCCACCGTGGCGGACGAGGAAGAGACCCCCTCCACTGCGCATGCACGGGGATGCCGTGAGCGGCCGCTGACGCTCCCGCGCATGCGCCGCCCGGCAAAGTCAGTTTCGCGCCAGCTGGCGGGGCGGAAATCAGTCCGGCTCGGGCCTAGCCCCTCAAGGTGAGGGCTCGGCCCCTCAAGATGCGTAGACTTCCGCACCTTTGGGGCGGCGCGATGCCGGACTGATTCGCGCCGATTTGGCGCCAGTCGGCGGACATTGCGCCAATACCGGAGAATCCCGCCCCAGATAACTCCCAGAATGTTGATAGTGGGAGAATTCAGTGATGGTAATGTCATTAATGTCAAGGGTGATGGTTAGGTTCTCACTTATGGGGGATCATCATTGCCCAACAGTTGTGCAGCACGTTGCACAGTCATCAGCGAATATCTCCACTACTGATTTTATAGAATTATCGTAGAATTTCTACAGTGTGGAAGGAGGCCCATCGAGTCTCTACTCCTCTGGGAAAGAGCACTCTACCCAGGACCACTCCCCCGCCCTATCCCCGTAACCCCATCTAACCTGCACATCTTTGGACTGTGGGAAGAAATTGGAGCACCCAGAGGAAAACCATGCAGACATGGGGAGAACGTGCAAACTCTACACACTCACCCAAGGCTGGAGTTGAACCCAGGTCCCTGGCGCTGTGACGCAGCACTGCTAACCACAGTGCCAACCTGCCAACTTATGTTGGAAGGAAGGTAATTGATGAAGCAGCTGAAGACGGTTGGGCCTAGGACACTATGCTGGGAAACTCCTGCAGTGATGTCCTGGAACTGAGAGGATTGACCGTCAATCAACACAGCAATCATCCTTTCTGCTAGGTATGACTCCAACCAATGGAGAGTTTTGCCCCTGAATTCCCATTAGCTCTTGTTTGAGAGGACGCCTTGATGCCACATTCGGTCAAATGCTGCATTGATATCAACAGCAGTCACTCTCACCTTACCTCTGGCATTCAGCTCTTTTGTCAATGTTTGGACCAAGGCTGTCATGAGGTCAGGGGCTGAGCGCTCTGGCAGAAACCCAAATTGAGCATCATTGCTAAGTAAGTGCCACTTGATAGCACTGTTGATGACCCCTTCCATCACTTTACTGATGAATAAGAGTTGACAGATGGGGTGATAATTGACTGCGTACATGTCAATGTTGTAGCTGTTCTGAAGCACAAGTCTGCAGTACTATTGCCGGAATATTGTCAGGGCTCATAGCCTTTGCAGTATCCAGTGTCTTCAGCCATTTCTTGGTATCACGTGGAGTGAACCAAGTTGGCTGAAGACTGACATCTGTGGTGCTGGGGACTTCTGGTGGAGGCCACGATGGATTATATCGACATGGCACTTCTAGCTGAAGATTATTGCGAATGCTTCAGCCTCATCTTTTGCATTGAGATGTTGGGCTCCATTATCATTGGGAATGGGAGGGCAGCACGGTGGCGCAATGGTTAGCACTGCTGCCTACAATGCTGAGGACCCGGGTTTGATCCTAGCCCTGAGTCACAGTCTTTATGGAGTTTGCACATTCTCCCCATGTCTGCATGGGTTTCACCCCCACAACCTAAAGATGTGCATGTTAGGCAGATTGGTCACCCGAAATTGCCCCTTAATTGGGAAAAAAATAATTGGGTATTCTAAATTTTTTTTTAAATGTAAAAGAAAAATCATTGAGAATGGGGATATTTGTGGTGCCTCCTCCTCCGGTGAGTTATTTAATGGTCCACCACCATTCATAAATGGATGTGGCAGGACTGCAGAGCTTAGATCGATCCGTTGGTTGTGGAATTGCTTAGTGATGCACTATCAGTTACGACGAGATGAGAGTAGAATGTAATCGAGGCTTTATTACACAGAGATATGTGGCCTCCTACAGCAGCTTACAAAATGGCTGCTGTTTGGAGAGCACACACATTAATACTCCGCCTACTGGGCAGAGCCAGCAGGCAGGGATCTACCCGTAGTACAGGGGCCTTACCGTAATACCATATATACAATATAATACAACAGTGATGACTACCACAATCACCCCCCGTTAAAAATGAGTCCAGCGGGGGTGGTGGAAAACTATTTACATACAGATTGGTTTTAAAATTACAGAGAAGGTTACAAATTTAGGCGATTGGGCGCCTTGATCCGTCGTTGAGAGCGCCGCAGTGCTGGTGGTGACTCAGGCGTCGGCTTGGTCTTCGGTGACTCCGGGAATGTGTCGAAATCGTCTTCATCCCCAGGTGGGAGCAAGGGGAGGATGGATTGTCCTGGAGCGGGGGCTGCGGTGGGGTGTGCCGGGGGAGGGGAGGGTGGCGCTGGGGCAGGGGGGGGGGTGTGTGTGGGGACCCAGCTGGTGCCAGATCCCTGAGGGAGACTGTGTCTTGGCGGCCGTCGGGGTACGCTACGTAGGCGTACTGCAGGTTCGCATGGAGTAGCTGTACTCTCTCAACCAATGGGTCTGCCTTATAAAGCCGCACGTGCTTGCGGAATAGAACGGGTCCTGGAGATGCCAGCCATGTTGGGAGCGAAACCCCGGAGGTGGACTTCCTGGTGAAGGCAAAGAGACGTTCATGGGAGGTTTCGTTTGTCGCGGTGCACGGGAGCGACCGAATGGAGTGAAGTGCGTCGGGGAGGACCTCCTGCAAGCGGGAGGCCAGGGGATTGGGAGCTGGACTGTAGGGCCAGCTTCTCCAGCTCCACCTGCCCGTTTATGCAACCTGGGGTTGTAGCTGGTCGTCCTGCTCGAGGCAATGCCCCTGTTGAGCAGGTACTGGCGAAGCACCTCGCTCATAAATGAGGATCCCCGGTCGCTGTGGACGTAGGCGGGGAAACCAAACAGAGCGAAGATGATGTTGAGGGCTTTGATGACGGTGGCAGACGTCATATCGGGGCATGGGACGGCGAAGGGGAATCGGGAATACTCGTCTACCACATTAAGGAAATACGTGTTGCGGTCGGTGGAGGGGAGGGGCCTTTTGAAGTCCACACTGAGGCATTCAAAGGGGCGGGAGGCCTTCACCAGGCGCGCATGGTCTAGCCGGTAGAAGTGCGGTTTACACTCCGCGCAGACCTGGCAGTCTCTGGTGACAGCCCTGACTTCCTCGATGGAGTAGGGCAGATTGCGGGCCTTAATGAAGTGGTAAATGTGGGTGAATCCCGGGTGACAGAGATCGTCATGAAGGGTCCGGAGTCGGTCCACTTGTGCGCTGGCACATGTACCTCGGGACAGGGCATCGGGGGGCTCATTGAGCTTACCGGGGAGATACTAAATCTCATAATTGTAGGTGGAGAGCTCGATCCTGCGCCTGAAGATTTTATCATTTTTGATCTTGCCCCGCTGTGTGTTATTAAACATGAAGGCAACCAACCGTTGCTAGTGAGGAGAGTGAATGTCCTGCCGGCCAGGTAATGCCTCCAATGCCGCACACCTTCAACGATAGCTTGGGCTCCTTTTCGACGGAGGAGTGCTGAATTTCGGAGGCATGGAGGGTGCGGGAAAAGAATGCCACGGGCCTGCCTGCCTGGTTGAGGGTGGTGGCCAGAGTGACGTCTGATGCATCGCACTCGACTTGGAAGGGGAGCGTCTCGTCGACCGCGTGCATCGCGGCCTTGGCGATGTCGGCCTTGATACGGTTGAAGACCTGGTGAGCCTCGGTCGACAGTGGGAAAGCGGTGGATTAAATGAGTGGGCGGGCCTTGTCCGCATAGTTTGGGATCCACTGGGCGTAATACGAAAAGAACCCCAGTCATCGTTTGAGAGCCTTGGGGCAGTGGGGGAGGGGGAGTTCCATGAGGGGGCGCTTGCGGTCGGGGTTGGGCCCTAGAACTCCGTTCTGAATGACATAGCCGAGGATGGTTAATCGGTTCGTGCTGAACACACACTTCTCCTTGTTGTAAGTTAGGTTGAGGAGTGTGGCGGTGTGGAGAAATTTAGAAAGGTTAGCGTCATGGTCCTGCTGGTCGTGGCCGCAGATGGTGACGTTGTCCAGGTATGGGTAAGTGGCCCACAGCCCGTACTGGTCAACCATTCGGTCCACCTCCCGTTGGAAGACCGAGACCCCATTGGTGACGCCGAAGGGAACCCTAAGGAAATTGTAAAAGTGGTCGTCTGCTTCAAACGTAGTGTATGGCCTGTCCGTCGTACGGATGGGGAGCTGGTGGTAGGCAGATTTCAGGTCCACTGTCGAGAAGACCCGGTACTGTGCAATCTGATTGACCATATCAGATATGTATGGGAGGGGATACGCTTCGAGCTGCGTGTACCGATTGATGGTCTGACTGTAGTCAACGACCATCCTGTTTTTCTCGCCGGTTTTCACTACTGCAACTTGGGCTCTCCAGGGGCTGTTGCTGGCCTCGGTGATACCTTCCCGCAGCAGCCGCTGGACCTCAGACTTGATGAAGGTCCTGTCCTGGGTGCTGTACCGTCTGCTCCTGGTGGCGACAGGTTTGCAATCCAGTGTGAGGTTTGCAAACAGGGAAGGTGGGCCGACCGTAAGGGTTGGGAGGCCGCAAAGAGTAAAGAATGGTAGGGGCCCGCCAAATTTCAGGGTTAGGCTCTGGAGGTTGCACTGGAAGTCCAGGCCGAGTAGCAAGGCAGCGCAGAAGTTGGGGAGGATGTAGAACCGGAAGCCGCTGAACTCTACGCCCTGGACTGTGAGGGTGACAATGCAGTACCCCCGGATCACCACGGAGTGGGATCCGAAGGCCAGGGAGATTCTTTGGTTAGCGGAGTGTACCGCGAGGGAGCAGCGCCTTACCGTATCGGGGTGGATGAAATTCTCAGTGCTCCCAGAGTCCAGAAGGCAGGATATCTCATGCCCGTCGACCTTCACCTTTGTCGAAGCGGTCGCAAGGTTGTGTGGTCGAGACTGGTCGATCGGGTCAGAGACGAGATGCAGCTGGTCGTCGGCGGTTGCAGGCGATGAGCGGCCCGATGAGGTGCCCGATGGGCAGGGGTCCTGAGGCCGGTAAGATGGCGGCGCCCATGGGCCACACGTGTCCTGGGGCAGGTAAGATGGCGGTGCACATTGGTTCTGAGGCAAGCATGATGGTGGCACCCACGGGCCGCACGTGTTATGAGTGGAGCAAGATGGCGGCACCCACTGGCTGCACGTGGGGAGTGCCGGGACAAAAGCGGCGATTGAGCGGGCCTGGCACACTGCAGCAAAATGTCCCTTCTTGTCTCAGGCCTTGCAGAGCGCGCTCCGTGCCGGGCAGCGCTGCCGGGGGTGTTTTGTCTGTCCGCAGAAGTAGCACTTGGGACCCCCGGGGGTTGGTTGGCTGCCGCGCGGCACAGGCATGAGGTTGGCTGAAGATGGTCGCTGATGGGATCCGCGATGGGGTGTCTGCTGGTGGGGTCCACGAGGCACAGGGGGATGGGCCATGCGGTCGGGGGCAGAAGACTGCATGTTGCGTGAGGCGACCGTGAGCGAGAGGATGAGGGGAAAATCTTTGGAGCTCAGCCGCGTGTACAGAATCTGGAGCTTCTTTGCTTCTGAGATTGGGCCTGGCGCAGACCCGATGTATGCTTCAAAGCAAGCTAGACAATGTTGGAAGTACTTTTTGGTGTTGTCTGCTTGAGGATGCAGCTGCAGGCGATCCGGCTTGATACGGAGGTCTATCGCTGAAAAATCTCTGTGTAATAAATTGATGCACTGTCAATTGTGACGAGACAAGAGTAGAATGTAATTGAGGCTTTATTACACAGAGCTGTGTGGCCTCCTACAGCAGCTTACAAAATGGCTGCTGTTCGGAGAGCACACACATTTATACTCCGCCTACTGGACGGAGCCAGCAGGCAGTAGTACAGGGGCCTTACCGTAATACCCATATATACAATATAATATAACAGTGGTGACTACCACACTCAGCTCTGTCTATTACTTGTGTTATTACTTGTGTTATTTATTATGCAAGTAGTCCTGAGTTGTAGCTTCACCAGGTTAACACCAGAGTTTTGTAGATATGCCTGGTATTGCTGCTGTCATACCCTCCTGCAATCCTGGAGGAGAGTTGTAATAAGTGCAATAAAGACTGTACTCAAACAATCTACATTTATAAAACCTCCAAATTAAAGTCCACTGTTAGTTGTCAAGTGGGCTGCACTTGCTGACTAAATGTGAGCATGCCATTACTTCCACCACAAGCAGTTTTAGACAATCAGGAAATTGTAACATAGCTCACACTTGCTAGAAGTGCTACACCTTGATATGTAAGGATCCATTCTTTACAAACAAAAGGAATACATTCAAGCCTTGCACCCTATTTTGAATTTCCTGGAAGCTTGTGGAGCATATAGCGCCCTGTTGCTTTCTCTGTGGCAATGCCTTGGCCAATTATAATAAACATGGAGGATTGACAAACAGCGAGAATGGTGAAATCAATTATAACAGGATATAAATTAGCTAGCAGAATGGGCAGACAAGTTGCAGATGGAATTTTATGCAGAGAAGTGTGAGGTGATGCATTTTGTCTGAAAAGATAGGGGGAGGCAATATGGTCTTAATTACACAATTCTGAAGAGTGTTCAGGAACAGAAAATTAGGGGTGCATATGCATAAAGGTTTGAATGTGGTAGGTCATATTAGGGAGGGTAATTAGTAAAGCATATCGGATATCAGGCTTCAGAAATCGAGATTTTTAATACAAAAGCAGAGAGCTTATTCTGACCCTTTAAAAAAAATTTAGTGTACCCAATTCATTTTCTCCAATTAAGGGGCAATTTAGCGTGGTCAATCCACCTAGTCTGCACATCTTTTGGGTTGTGGGGGCGAAACCCACACAAACACGGGGAGAATGTGCAAACTCCACATGGACAGTGACCCAGAGCCGGGATTGAACCTGGGACCTCGGCGTCGTGAGGCAGCAGTGCTACTCACTGCTCCACCGTGCTGCCCATGCTGACCCTTTTTGCTCGTATTCCAAGCATTGTCTGGCATCTTTAAATCTATCTATATATATGTTTCTGGAACATACCTCTTCGTTCGCCTGAGGAAGGAGCAACGCTCCGAAAGCTAGTGACATCGAAACAAACCTGTTGGACTTTAACCTGGTGTTGTAAGACTTCTTACTGGACTCTTTTTAATGCACTGGTTGGAACACAAATATTGCATCCAGTTCTGGTTACCACACTTTAGAAAGGCCAGGATGATCTTTGAGAGGTTTCCCAGAATGGTTTCAGGGATTAGTTACAATGTTAGGCTTGAGAATCTGGAATGTTCCCCTTGGAGCAAAAGACAATGAGGAGGTGTAAAGGAGAATGAGGAGAAATTTGTGACAGGTATAGTTAAGGGTAGACATGGAAAAAATGATCCCATTAGCTAATCTGGCAAGGACGAGAGGATACTGAATTAATATTTTGGGCAAGAGATACAAGGGCAATGCGAGGAAGAATTTGTTTTTTACACAGTGAGTGTCAATGACTTGGAACTTGCTGGAGGTGGAAATGATCAATGATTTAAAAAGGAAATTAGATGGAAACTTGCTGGAAATAAACTTGCAGAGCTATGAGATTAGATCTGGCGAACGGGACTGACTGGATTGCTTGATGAAGAGTTGCATAAACTCCATGGGCAGAATGGCCTCTTTCTGTGACTTGAATGACTATGGGTGGGGTTTTCCAGTTCAGCCTGCCAAGGAACCAGAAACAGACCTTTTGCTGCTCCATCTGATTTTCCCTTCCACCTGCGACGACTTTCACCTTGGCTGGGACCAGAAAATCCCACATTATGGGCGGGATTCTCCGTTCCCCCTGCCTCAGAGAATGGCGGGGTCCGGCGCGACACAATGGGCGCCGGGGCTGCCCGAATTCTCCGGCCCGTGATGAGCCGAAGTCCCGCCCGTCTTTTGACAGTCTCGCCGGCGTAAATTGGAGTAGGTCCCTTACTGGCGGGACCTGGCGATGCGGGTGGGCTCCGGGGTTCTTGGGGGAGTGCGGGGGGATCTGGCCCCGGGAAGTGCCCCCACGGTTGCCTGGCCCGCGATCGGGGCCCACCGATCCGCGGGTGGGCCGGTGCCATGGAGGCACTCTATTCTTCTGCAGCGGAGGCTGTAGCGGTCCGCCATTGCCGGTGCGGAAACAAAACCCTCTGCGCATGCGCGGGGATGATGCCAGCATGCGCTGACGCTCCCACGCATGTGCCAACTCGCGCCAGCCGGCGGAGGCCCTTCGGAGCCGGTTGGCGTGGCGCTAAGCCCCTTTCCCGCCGGCCGCGCGGCACAAACCACTCCGGGGCGGGCCTAGCCCCTGAAGGTGCAGAGGATTCCGCACCTTTGGGGCGGCCCGACGCCAGAGTGGTTCAAGCCACTCCGTCCTGCCGGGACCCCCCGCCCCGCCGGGTAGGGGAGGATCCTGCCCTATGACTTTATAAATGAATCAGAACAGAGAACGAGATACATCTCCTTATTTGTCTCAGTGTAAAGTTTTGTGTGATGGCATTTCTTTGAACATTATCCTTATCTAAACACACTATAAATATGTAGGGTGTTTTACTACGTTAATGGTGCTGCATAAATGCAAGCTGTTTTTCTTAGATATGATGTATTATATATTCATATATATGATTTCCTTACATATAATTGCACAATGTCAGTGCCATTGCAATGACTCAAAGTACTGAATCAGACCATGGTCATATGCAGCAAGACTTGGACAATAATCAGGTTCGGACTGATAAGTGGCAAGTAAATTTGTGTTACACAAGTGTCAGGCAATGACCAAATCCAACAAGAGAGAATCTAACCATCTCCCCTTGACATTCAATCACATTACTGCTACTGAATCCCCGACTATCAACATACTGGGGCTTACCATTGACCAGAAACTGAATTGGACGAGCCACATAAGTACTGTGACCACAAGAGAGGCCAAGAGTTCTATGTTGAGTAACTTCCTGACTCCCCAAGGCCTATCCATCATCTACAAGGAACAAGTCAGGTAGGTGTATGAGCAAATACTTTTTACTTGCCTTGATGAGTTCATCTCCAACAACACTCTAGGTGCTAGAATTCATTCAAGGCAAAGCAGCTCGCCTGGCTGACACCAAATCCACCACCTTTTACAATTATTCCCTCCATCACCAATGCACAGTTGCAGCAGTGAGTACCAAGTACATGATGCACTGCAGGACCTCACCAAGGCTTCTTAGTTAGCGCCTTCCAAACCCAAAACCTCTACCATTTAGAAGGACAAGGGAAGCCTATACATGGGAACACCACCACCTGACTTGGAACTATATCACTGTTCCTTCACTGTCGCTGGGTCATGTGCCTGGAACTCCCTTCATAACAACACTGTGGGCATACCTACACCACATGGACTGCAACGGTTCAAGAAGGCAGCTCACCCTCACATTCTCAAGAGAAATTGGGGATGGGCAACAAATGCTGGTCGAGTCAGTGCTAGCCACATGCTGTGAAAAAAATACAAAAGGAAATATATATATATATTTGACATATTAAATGACAATTGTACAAATGTGCAACATAGAAAGAGGTCATTCAACTCTTCAAAATCTTCCTTTTCAAATAAATCCAAATTCCTTTACGAAAGTTACCATTCTGATCACATTCACAAACTCTTCAGGCAATGCATTGACAGCAACTTCTTTTTGATTCTAGAAACTAATTTTATGAGCCTTTTGATTTACAATTTACTGCAGCACTTTGGAATTTGATTGGAAACATTTGTACTGGCAAATCGTCATATAATGAAACAGCAACGCCTTACTGTTTCACCCCTATAGGCAGGAAAAGTCAATGGCAGGAACATTACTGCCTTGGGGTTAAACATCATCTGGACAAATCACTGAAAGTAAAGTTTGCAGAGAGGATTGGACATCCAATTGTTCCAAAACGCACATGATTATTTATTCCTTTATTTTTAATGGAAGTAATAGCGGGCGGTTTGTTACCAATGTATAATCATTCTTGTCTGATTTTCCCCTCCACATCTCCATTTTAATGATACCTAACATCCCGAGGGCCACTGTAGTCTGTCGATTTTATGCAATTGTCCTGAGGCGTAATTGTTCACAGCTCTCATTGAAGCATCAACATTATGCAGAAGGACAGACTGTGAGCAGTAATGAAGGTGCAACATAAAGGTAGATGGTCACTTAAAGAAAAGTGGACTCAAAAAAAGCCAAAAGTGCAAACAGCTTTTGGAGAGATGCTTAAGTAATTTCAATCTGTTGGCAGACTGTGCCAAAGAAGGATTTTTTTGTCGTGGGCTAGGGGGTATTGATCTTGAGTAAAGAAAGAATGAATAAAGATTTTCCTCCGAGAATTACTTGTGTAAATTTCTACTGATGAAAATTTCAGAAATGTTAACAAAACCTCAAACTTAAAACAACACGGTAATAAAATGATACTGGGAACATTGAAACAATGCAAAAAAAAACAAATCTTGGCTTTCTTCTGCTCCGCTGTCATAAATTCATTGGACATTTAGTGGAAAACCTGTTCCTGTGCACAACCAGAGCTTGCAACCACAATGTTGTGGTGGTGGAACAGGAGGAGCGCCAAGAAAATGTAATTCCTTTGTCTACAATGTTGCTAACGACAGCCAAAAGGAGACATTTCCAGTCAGCAACATCCGATTTTCAAATATGAAGTGAGTATTATTAAGCAAAAAGTTAATCAAGGATTCATCATTCCGAATCTTCTTTCCATACTGCAATGATATGTATACAGATATGTAACGAAAGGGTTAATCACAATACCTAGCTGTAACACTACCACTAGAGGACATTATTAGATCCACTATATAATGGAGCCCCCAGAAGTTCCAGCTCTCTTTCCATGCAGGAGCTACCAGATAGCAGCAGTGTAGCAGAGTGAGACCACAGCTAGACACGACGTGTAGCTTAGGTACAGTTTGTACAGTTATTCATTCCTACTTTATTGCTAGAGTTAGTTCAGTGGAGTGCTGAACTCATTTATTAGTTTTATCGTTACTTAATAAATTCTTTTTGTTTACTTCGAAGGCTCGAGTGTTCTTCAACATCATATAGTTAGTAACAACATATATTACTTAAACCCAGTAATATAACATGGCACCATGAGTGGCTACTGAATCTACCTAGTTAAATTTAGTGAGTACAGAGAGAAGAATAGACAACGATTTGGCAACAGAAGCATTGCCTTCGGAACAAAACCTCATGATTCCTGGCACGATGGGCAGATCACAAGTTCCTCATCACTTCCGGATCACCAGTAACCTTAATGTTAACTGGCGGTTGTTTACACAACAATTCCAACTGTATTTAGAAGCGTCTGACTTAAAACGCACGCCAGATGCTCGTAAAATTGCTCTTTTATTGACTATGGCTGATCCACACGTGCTAGAGATCTACAACTCTTTTAACTACTCAGAAGGTCAAGATAAAGCAAAGTATGAGACCATACTTGAGAAATTTGATAGACACTGTAAAGTTCAGTCAAATGAGATATTTGAGCACTACATCTTTAAAAAAAGGATGCAAAGGAAAGAAGAATCTTTAACAGCTTTTTCACTGACCTTAAACTGTTAGCTCAATCCTGCAATTTTGCTGCACTAACTGACTCAATGATTCGTGATCAAATAGTGTTTGGAATTATTGATGAACACCTTAGAGGGAGACTATTTTGGCAAAATGATTTGACCCTTGAAATCGCTATTGAAACGTGTTTGGTGCATCAACATTCCAAAAATCAGTACTTGCAGTAGAAAATCGGTGAAAGTGGCACCAAAGCCCTCCATGTGGTCAAGTGTATCAAGGCAGTGTCGCAATTGAAAAGGTTCCAAGTTTCGGATTGCAGCCATCTTGCGTGTGCACACTCGGGCCCCACACATGCGGAGTGGGATTCTCCGAACCCCGCCGTGTTGGAGAATCGCCGGGGACGGCGTGAATCCCGCCCCGCTGCTCTGACACCGGCTGCCGAATTCTCTGGCGCCGGTTTTCGGGCGGAGGCGGGGATCATGCCGCGCCGGTCAGGGCCGTTGGAAGCGCCCCGCCCGACTATTATTCGGGCACCAATGGGCTGAGCGGCCGCCCGTTTTCGTCAGTCCCACCGGCGTGAAATGGACATGGTCCACCATGGCGGGACCTGGGTTGTCGGCCGTCTAGCGGGGTCCCCGGGGGGGGCACGGGGGTATCCAGCCTGGGGAGGGCCCCCACGGTGGCCTGGTCCGCGATTGGGGCCCACCGATCTGCGGGCGGGCCTGTGCCATGGGGGCACTCTTTCCCTCTGCGTCGGCCTCTGTAGGGCTCCGCCATGGCCGGCGTGGAGAAGAATCCCCCTGTGCATGCGCAGGAACATGCCGGCGGTTCCGCGCATGCGCAGGACCAGTGCAGCACTTCGGAGCCGGTTGGCACGGCGCCGACTTAGCCCCCGGAAGTGCGGAGGATTCCGCAACTTCTGGGTGGCCCAACGTCGGAGTGGTTTGCGCCGCTCTTGGATCCGGCATCGGGCTATCGCTCCAAGTGCGGGAGAATCCCACCCGCGCAGTTCGCAAAAAAGTGCGAGACAGCCGAGAACCGTTCTGCGCATGCGCGAAGAAGCACGGAAAGTCATGACGTTGACATGTTGATGTGCACGAGGTGTGGAACCACCCATTTCTGAAAAAAATGCCCTGCAAATGGCAAACAATGTCTCCAATGTGGGAGACTGAATCACTATGCTGCACAGTGCAGATCTGCACTCCAATTTAAAACTCACAGACAAATTTCAAGAGAGTTACAATGGCAGTGTACAACTTAAAACAGCTTAGTCTGATCAAGATAGTGCAACAGATCTTGAAGATTGATTCCGATGCTGAATAGAACACAGTGTTGGATGTAAACAGATGCCAATTAAATTTAAGCTGGACACAGGTGCCTCTGTTAACCTGCTTTCGAAGCTCCACTTCTCGAAGCTCAAGCAAGCTCCCAAAGTCCTTCCAGCTGCCTGCAAACTTCCAGACTACAATGGCAACGCCATCTCGTCATTGGGGTAATGCCATTTAGTAGTGTCCAACAAACACATAGAGACGAGCCTAAGATTTGAGATTGTCCGATCAGACAAGTCATTGCTCTTAGGTGCGAAAGCCTGTAAGCAATTAAACCTTTTTCAAAGGATTTACAGTGACTTTGTCTCATCAAGCGCTTCAGAGCAGAATTGAAGGAATACTGGATCAATGTCCAGATGTTTTCAGCGGAATGGGAACACTTCCATTTCAGTACAAAGTTTTACTGCGTGCTGATGCAAAACCTGTAGTTCACTCACCAAGGAGAGTCCTGCTCCACTGTGGGAACAGTTAAAATCAGAGCTAGCAAGTCTACAGAAGGAAGGCATCATCTCCAAAGTCACTGAACCGACTGAATGGGTCAGTTCAATGGTGTGCATCAAAAAACCTTTGGGTGATTTAAGAATCATCATAGACCCTAAGGATCTAAACAAGACCATAATGCCGGAACACTACCCGATACCAAAAAGGGAAGCGCTTATCAGCGAGATGGCACACGCTTGCATCTTCACCAAGCTGGATGCATCTCAAAGATTCTGGCAAATACAACTGGAAGAATCCAGCAGAAAGCTCTGAACCTTCAATACATCTTTTGGCAGATTTTGTTACAATCGAAAGCCATTTGGAATCATTTTGACATTTGAAATATTCCATGGTATCATGGAATAGATGATGGAAGGAATAGATGGAGTTTGTGGCTACGTGGATGATATAATCATCTGCTCTTCGACTCCAGAGGAACATGTGTCGAGACAGCAGAGAGTCTTCAAACGCATACACGAGCATGGTGTGGTAAACACCATTGGTCACACACTACATGTATTACGATACTGCCACTGTATTACAGTTTACACAGTAAATCCCAACCTGCTGGCTCCTCCCAGCAGGCGATGTATAAAAGTGTCTGCTCTCTTGTGTTGCTTCCATTCTGGTTCCAGCTGCAGGAGGCTCAACATGAAATGAAAATCGCTTATTGTCACAAGTAGGCTTCAAATGAAGTTACTGTGAAAAGCCCCTAGTCGCCACATTCCGGCGCCTGTTCGGGGAGGCTGGTACCAGAATTGAACCGTGCTGCTGGCCTGCCTTGGTCTGCTTTCAAAGCCAGCGATTTGCAACATCTAGTGCAATAAAGCCTCAGTAGTTTCACCATTTTCGTCTCGTGGTTTGATGGTACATCATATGGCTGCAAGCTAAACAAATCCAAATGCAGCTTTGGAACGTCCGCGCTCAAGTTCCTGGGTGACCAGATATCAGAACATGGTGTATGACCAGACACAGACAAGATTAAAGCTATTGAAGCCCAGAAAGTCCTTGAGCACAAGAAAGCAGTGCTTCGCTTCCTTTTGATGACATTTTTAGGCAAATTTATCCCAAATTCGGCCAACCACACAACATCTCCCAGAAATTTAATCAAAAATTGAATCTGTTTAATCAAAAAATCAACCTTGTTTGAGTGGACGACGGAACATCAAAAAGAGTGGTTGAAGTTAAAGGCGAAACTCACAACTACATCCGTCTTAGCATTCTTTGATCCAGATCGTGAAACCAAGATCTCGATTAACACAAGTCAGGATGGTATTGGAGCAGTGTTGTTGCAGAAAGACGACACCTCATCATGGGCTCCAGTAGCATATGCATCACATGCAATGACACCGACAGAGACTAGGTGATGCACGATCAATGACTACTAAAGCGAGGTTGTCGTCCAACTGAAGTCTTTAATAAGCTAGATGTTTCCCCCAGCAGCTCAGATACAGAAAGAAGGCTGCTGGGGCGGCACGGACTCTTATACCCCGCCTTGCAGGGCGGAGCTACCATACAGCTTGACCAATGAGAAACATACAATATCTACCAATGATGTTCCTAGCATTACTAGGTACTGCAATAACTCTAAACAGACTACCACATTCACCCCCTGTTAAAAAAAGAGTACTGTCTTGGTATTACAACATGGTAGAAGTTATGGTTATGGAGGTACCGTAATACCTTCGTATAGCGTTTTGTCTTATTTTCGTAACTATTTACAATTTCACAATTAACTATATACACTTTAAAATGAAGCAATCAGTCGATCGGGGGCCCTGGGATCCTCTGTGATCGTCGAAGCTTTGGTGGTGACGCCGGTGGAGGCTCGGGCATCTGTGACTCCGGGAGCGTGGCCTCGATCTCTGTGGCAACTTCAACACCCCTAGACGGCGCTGGTGGGGAAGCCAATTGACCTGGGAAGGGAGCGTCTGCAGGGTGCGTCGGTGGGCAGGTGGGCCTAGCCAGGGCCGGCGGAAGAACCAATCCTCCTGGGAAGGGGGCTGCTGTAAGGTGCACCGGTGGGAGGGAGGGTGGGACTGGTGGCTGGGGTGTGCATGGGGATCCGGCGGGCGCCAGGTCTCGTAGGGAGACCGTATCTTGTCGGCCATCAGGGTACGCCACGTAGGCGTACTGGGGGTTAACGTGGAAAAGGTGGACCCTTTCGACCAACGGGTCCGACCTGTGCACCCGCACGTGTTTTTGGAGCAGGATGGGTCCGAGAGCTGCCAGCCAGGTCGGGAGCGATGTCCCGGAGGAGGACTTCCTGGGGAAGACAAGGAGACGTTCGTGAGATGTTTAGTTGGTCGTGGTACAAAGCAGTGACCGGATGGAGTGGAGGGAATCTGGGAGGATTTCCTGCCAGCGGGAGACTGGGAGATTCCTGGACCATAGGGCCAGTAGGACGGTCTTCCAGATCGTTCCGTTCTCTCTCTCTACCTGTCCGTTACCCCGGGGGTTGTAACTGGTCGTCCTGCTTGAGGCAATGCCCTTGCTGAGCATGAACTGACGCAGTTCGTCGCTCATAAAGAAGGACCCCCTATCACTATGTATGTAAGCGGGGAACCCGAACAGTGCAAAGGTGCTATGGAGGGCCTTGATTACGGTGGTTGCGGTCATGTCGGGGCAGGGGATGGCGAATGGGAATCGGGAGTACTCGTCAATCACGTTCAGGAGGTACGTGTTGCGGTCGGTGGTGGGGAGGGGGTCTTTGAAGTCCATACTGAGGCGTTCAAAGGGATGGGAAGCCTTTATCAGGTGCGCTTTCTCTGGCCGGTAGGAGTGCGGTTTGCACTCCGCGCAGATTTGGCAATTCCTGGTGGCTGATCTGACCTCCTCGATGGAGTCGGGCAGGTTGCGGGTCTTGATAAAGTGGAAGAAGCGAGTGACCCCCGGGTGGTAGGGGTCCTCGTGGAGGGCTCGGAGGCGGTCCACTTGTGCATTGGCACATGTGCCGCGGGACAGTGCATCAGGAATCTCGTTTAGCTTCCCGGGACGATACAAGATCTCGTAGTTATAGGTGGAGAGTTCGATCCTCTGCCGCAAGATCTTATCATTTTTTATCTTGCCCCGATGTGCATTATCGAACATGAAGGCGACCGACCGTTGGTCAGTGAGGAGAGTGAATCTCCTGCCGGCCAGGTAATGCCTCCAATGTCTCACGGCTTCTACTATGGCTTCGGCCTCCTTTTCGACTGAGGAGTGGCGGATTTCGGAAGCATGGAGGATACGTGAGAAGAAGGCCACGGGTCTGCCCACTTGATTGAGGGTGGCCGCCAGAGCTAAGTCAGACGCGTCGCTCTCGACCTGGAAGGGGAGGGACTCATCGATGGCGTGCATCGTGGCCTTTGCAATGTCTGCTTTGATGCGGCTGAAGGCCTGGCAGGCCTCTATCGACAGGGGAAAAACTGTGGATTGGATCAGGGGACGGGCCTTGTCCGCATAGTTGGGGACCAACTGGGCATAGTAACAAAAAAAACCTAGGCAGCGCTTCAGGTCCTCGGAGCAGTGAGGGAGGGGGAACTCTATAAGGGGGCGCATGCGTTCAGGGTCGGGGCCTATAACTCCATTTCGCATTACGTAGCCGAGGATGGCTAGGCGGTCGGTGCTAAACAAGCATTTATCCTTGTTATATGTAAGGTTAAGGATCTTTGCGGTCTGGAGGAATTTTCGGAGGTTGGTGTCGTGGTCCTGCTGGTCGTGGCCGCAGATGGTGACATTATCGAGATACGGTAATGTTGCCCGTAAACCGTACCGGTCAACCATTCAGTCCATCCCGCGCTGGAATACAGAGACCCCTTTAGTGACACCGAAGGGAACCCTTAAGAAGTGGTAGAGCCGCCCATCTGCCTCGAAGGCAGTGTATTTGCGGTCACTAGTGCGGATGGGGAGCTGGTGGTAGGCGGACTTAAGATCCACCGTGGAGAAGACCGTGTAATGTGCGATCCTGTTTACCAGTTCGGATATGCGGGGGAGAGGTCACGCGTCCAGCTGCGTAAACCTGTTGATGGTCTGACTGTAGTCGATGACCATCCTATGCTTCTCCCCGGTCTTTACCACCACTACTTGAGCTGTCCAAGAACTGTTGCTAGCTTCAATGACTCCTTCCCTCAGTAGCCGTTGGACCTCTGACCTAATAAAGATCCGATCATGGGCACTGTACCATCTGCTCCTGGTGGCGATGGGTTTGCAATCCGGGGTGAGGTTCGCAAACAGGGAAGGCGGATCGACCTTGAGCTTCGCGAGGCTGCAGACAGTGAGAGGGGGTATAGGGCCGCCGAATTTGAAAGTTAGACTTTGAGGTTGCACTGGAAGTCTAACCCTAGGAGTGTGGCCACGCAGAGGTGGGGAAGGATGTGGAGCCTGTCATTTTTAAACTCCCTTCCCTGGACCGTGAGGTTTGCTATACAAAACCCCTTTATCTCTACTGAGTGGGAACTGGAGGCCAGGGAGATTTTTTGATTCACGGGGTGGACGGGGAGAGAATCGCGCCTTACCGTGTCGGGGTGTATGAAGCTCTCCGTGCTCCCAGAGTCGATTAAGCAGGACGTCTCATGCCCGTTGATTAGTACCGTTGTTGTAGCAGTTGAGAGTGTTCGAGGTCGGGACTGGTCCAGGGTCACCGAGACTAATTGCGGCAGCAGTTGAATGTTCTTTTCAGGCGGTGTGTGGTCAGCCAAGCTGGGGTCCTGGGAGTCCATCCAAGATGGCGGCGCCCATTGGTCTCACATGGCTGGGGGTGCACAAAATGGCGCTGCCCATCCATCGCATGTGGCGTCCGCGGGACAAGATGGCGGCGCCCGGAGGCTACACGTGGCCCTGGAGGAGGACGATGGCAGCCCCCGCTGGCCGCACGGGGACCGTGGAGAGGACTGTGGTGGCGGTTCGCATTCGCCACTGGAGACCGCAGTGACCGCCCGGGCCTAGCATACCGCCACAAAGTGGCCCTTTTTACCGCATACCTTGCAGGTGGATGCGCGGGCCGGACAGTGCTGCCGGGGGTGCTTGGCCTGCCCGCAAAAATAGCAGTGGGCCCCCCCCGGGGTTGCCAGGCCGACTTGCAGCACAAGCTTGTGGGGAGATGGGAGATGTCTCGCGGTCGGCCGCGGGGGGGGGTTCCACGCTGCCCAGGGGGCTGCCGTGCGGTCGGGGACGTAAGCACGGGCGTTTCGGGAGGCCACATCCAGGGAACCGGCAAGGGCCCATGCCTCCTTGAGGCCTAGGGTGTTTTTCTCCAGCAATCGCTGGCGGATTTGGGAGGACAGCAGACCTGCAACGAAAGCATCCCGGATCAAAAGTTCTGTGTGTTCGCTGGCCGAATCGTGCGGGCAGCTGCAGTTTCTCCCCAACACCAGGAGCGCACAGTAGGATTCTTCCAGTGATTCCCCAGGGATTTGTCGCCTCGCCGCTAGCAGATGTCAGGCGTAGGCCTGGTTTACTGGGCGAATATAATGTCCTTTTAGCAGCTCCATTGCTGCATCGAAGTCGTCCGCGTCCTCGATGAGGGTGTAAATTTCTGGGCTCACCCTCGAGTGCAGGACTTGCAATTTCTGTTCTCCCTTGGGTGTGTTTTCGGCCGTTCCGAGATATCCGTTAAAACACACCAGCCAGTCCTTGAAGGTTGCTGCTGAGTTGCCGCGTGACGGCTGAGTTGCAGACACTCTGGCTTGATTCGGAGCTCCATCCTTTTAAATCTAGCTTATTAAATTGATGCACGATCAATGACTACTAAAGCGAAGTTGTAGTCCAACTGAAGGCTTTAATAAGCGAGATGTTTCCCCCAGCAGCTCAGGTACAGAAAGAAGGCTGCTGGGGCGGCACGGGCTCTTGTACCCCGCCTTGCAGGGTGGAGCTACAGCTTGGCCAATGGGAAACATACAATATCTACCAATGGTGTTCCAGAATTACTAGGTACCGTAATACCTCTGCACAGACTACCACACTAGGTACAAGCAAATTGAAAAGGAATGTTTAGATATCCTCACCGGTATCCTAAAATTCCATGATTACGTTGACGGCCTGCCAACATTCACCGTTGAAAAGGATCATAGACCGCTGGTGCACATCATTCAAAAGAATCTAAATGACATGACTCCTCGATTGCAAAGAATACTACTCAAACTTCGGAGATCGGAGGCGGGATTCTCTACTAATGGGGCTATGTCCCCACGCCGGCGTGAAAAGCAGCGCCAACCACTCCGGCGTCAACGGATGTTAGGTTGGTGCGGAACGGCCCGCCCGAGTTCGCACATGTGCGGAACGGCCGGCATATTTCCGCGCATGCGCGCTATGGCAGGTGTATTTCCGTGCATGTGCGGGGGTTCCCTACTCCACGCCGGCCCCGGGCAATATGACAGAGCCCTACATGGGCCCGGCGCAGAGTAAAGTAGGCACCCAGCCCGCCCGTCGATCGGTAGGCCCCGATCGCGGGCCAGGCCACTGTGGGGGCCCCCCCGGGGTCAGATCCCCCGCGTCCCTTCTCCAGGCGACCCCCGCAGACTCACCTTCCAGGTCCCGCCGTGTGGGACCTGAGTAACTCACGTCGGCGGGCCTCGGTCAAACCCGTCGACCACTCTGCCCATCGCGGCCCGGGGGGGGGGGGGTGCTGTCAACGGCCCCCGACCGACGCGGCGGAAATTCCGCAGGCGCCCGAGAATCCCGCAGGTGCCCGAGAATCAGCGTCGGAGAATGGGGAAGCCGGTGTCGGGGCGGCGGGGCACGATTCCCGCGTCCCCCCAGGGATTCTCCGACCCGGGTCGGAGAATCCCAGCCATGATTTCAATCTGGTGCATGCACCTGGCAAAGATCATTGCGGATGCATTGTCTCGTTCAGTCACTTCACCAAGTGAACCACTAGAACTAACACTTCGAATCCCAGGTACAATTGTGCGCAGACAACTTTCCTGCAATTGACGAAAAAATAATTCTCATAAGAGAAGAAACGAAAAAAGATCCATTGCTGCAACAAGTCATTCATCACCTCAACAATGGGTGGCCGAAAGGGCAATGTCCACAATTCCACAATGTTAAAGCCGACTTAACGATGATTAATGGCATACTGCTGAGGATGGACAGAATAATGATTCCGCTGCGTCTCAGGCCTATGGTACTTCGTTAAATTCATGAGGCACACCTCGGGATAGAAAAATGTAAACAAAGGGCCAGACAAGGTGTCTGCTGACCTGGCATCAATAAGGACTTCACGGGCATGGTCTTGGGTTGTGAGACCTGTCAAAAGTTCCAACCGGCGCAGTGTAAGGAGACTCTTCAACCACACGACTTGGAAACCTTTCCTTGGTCCAATGTACCCATTGACATATTCCACTCTAATGGTTGTACATACTCCTTATAGACTACTACTCGAACTACCCTGGAGTAATGCAGCTGTCTGACCTCACCTCAAAGACCATGATCAGAGCAAAGAAACTTTCTCTCGTCATGGCATACCGAACACTGTTATGACTGACAACGGACCGTGCTTTCACAGTCAAGGCTGGACTGCATTTGCAAAACGCTACAACTTTGAGCACATCACCTCTAGTCCGCACTACCCGCAGTCCAACGGCAAAGTTGAAAAGTGGGTGCAAGTAGTCAAACAACTGATCAACAAAGCCTTGGATTCAGCATCTGACATTCACCTGGCACTACTCTCATATCATGCTACTCCATTATCAACTGGCATGTTAGGGGCTGTTTAGCACAGGGCTAAATCGCTGGCTTTGAAAGCAGACCAAGGCAGGCCAGCAGCACGGTTCAATTCCCGTAACAGCCTCCCCGAACAGGCGCCGGAATGTGGCGACTAGGGGCTTTTCACAGTAACTTCATTTGAAGCGTACTTGTGACAATAAGCGATTTTCATTTCATTTCATGTCACCAGCTCAACTGCTCAACTGAGAAAAACGCTTCCGGCTCTACAACTACCAGATCCAGATCACCTACCGATGATAGAGAAGATGAAAAAGCTTCGTAATGCTCACAAATGCTACTACAACAGACATGCAACCACTCAGGAATCGCTATCTCCAGAATATACCGTCAGAATCAAAACCCGTTTGATCCTCGCCTATTACCCCCTGGGATGCAGTCATAGATTTGCGAGGCCAACACCTCTGCCAACAGCTTGGCGTCTACGTTCAGTAATGATATTGAGTGGTACGACCCCCATTGCCCCGTCCTCATTCTTTTTTATTATCAGGGAGATTGAAGCCTGCGACAATGTGAGGGGATGTTCCCTCCTCTCCCTTGCTTCATTACGCACCCTCACCGGCAGTAGCCCCGGGCCCGCCCCAAACTATTCAAAACACACTACCGGGAACCCCGGGGCCTTTCCTGCCTGCTCCCATACACTCCATCACCTCCCTCAACCCAATTGGTGCCCCAACCCCTGAACCAGCTCCTCCTCTACTGTGGGAAACTCCAGTCTGTCCAGAAATTGCCACAACACTTCTCCTTGGTCGGGGGCCGACTCGTATAACCTTCTATAAAACGCCTCAAACATCCCATTCACACTCTCCGGGTCCATCACCACCTTGCCCTTATCATTCCTCACTCTGCCAATTTCCCTCACCGCCTTATGATTCCTCAAATGATGGACCAACATCCTGCTCGCCTTCCCCTCGTACTCATACACTGCCCCTCTGGCCCTCCATAACTGCTCCACCACCTTCCCCGTGGACATTAACACAAACTCCATCTGGAGCCTCTGCCTCTTCGTCAGCAGCCTCTTCCAAGTCCCTCCTGTCCACCATCAAAACCTCGTCCACCAACCTCGCCCTCTCTACTTGCTCCGCTTTCTTCCTATGCACCCAAATTCAAAAACCTCCACCCTAACCACCGCCTTGAGTGCCCCCCACAGCGTGGCACCAATGACCTCCTCCATTTCATTTACCACCACATATCCCCGAATGGCAATCCGCACCCGCTTTCACAACTCCTCATCGGCCAACAACCACACATCCAGCCTCCACTGCATGCACTGGGCCTCCCTTGGGCCACGCACAGATCCAACCAGTGTGGTGCTTGGTCAGAAACCACAATCGCCAAATACGCCCAGCTGGCGACCCCCGTCAGCAACGTCTTATATAGCACAAAAAAAATCAATCCACGCGTATACCCGGTGCACATGGGAGAAGTATGAATGCTCCTTCACCCTCGGCCTCCCAAACGTTCACGCGTCCACCTCCTCCAAGCTCTCCATAAACCTCCTCAGCCCCTTTGCCACTGCCGACACCCTCAATGACTTGGGACTTTAAAAAAATTAATTTAGAGCACCCAATTATTTTTTTCCAATTAAGGGGCAATTTAGCGTGGCCAATCCACCTACCCTGCACATCTTTTTTGGGTTGTGGGGGTGAGATGAACGCAGATACGGGGAGAATGTGCAAACTCCACACTTACAGTGACCCAGGGCCGGGATCGAGCCCGAGTCCTCGGCGCCATGAGACAGCAAACAACTTCGGACTTGACCGGTCCAAGTTCGGATTCATAAGCATATTAAAATACTGCCCCATAATCAGCTAATGCAAGTCCAAGTCAGGGATCTTCCCTAACACTTGCCTCATAAAATATATGTCATCCCAATTCAAGGCATAGATGTTTACCAGAACAACAGGTATTCCTTTCAACTTACCACTTGCCATCACATATCTCCCCCCCCGGAACGGTCACAATACTCCCCACCTTGAACGCAATCCGCTTATTAATGAATACTTCCAACCCTCTCGTCTTCATATACAGCTCTAAATGAAACACCTGCCACACTCATCCCTTCCTCAGCCTTATCTGGTCCCCTACATTCAGGTGTGTCTCCTGCAAAAAGGCCACGTCCGCCTTTAGATTCCTCAAATGCATTAACACACGTGACCATTTAACCGGCCCATTCAAACTCCTCACGTTCCACATGACCAGCTTGGTCACTCTTCTCCCCCCCCCCACTTCCCCTGCCGATCAGCCATCCCCCTTTTGGGCCAGCCACAGGCCCGCTTCACGCAGCCCACCAGCCCCACCCTCTAATGTCCACCATCATCAATCTATTCCCTACTTCGCCACATCAACCAAAATCCTGACAGGATCCCTCCT